>NC_084741.1:23130989-23185989 GCF_033978785.1 Entelurus aequoreus | reverse complement strand
GTCATTTTGCACAAACCTGCTAACAAATGAAAACACAACCTCGGTGGCACAGATGATTATAACGTGTGAGTGTCTTAATTGCCTTCGCCTGCTTTCACCCTCTCTAAAAGTGTGACGGCGTTACTCTGGACCTGAGCAGCATCTCCCTAGAGGGCATCGCCATCCTCAACATTCCCAGCATGCATGGCGGCTCCAACCTCTGGGGAGAGAGCAGGAAGAGGCGGGGCCACCGCAAGGCTGGAAAGAAGGGCCAGGATAAAAGGACACCTTTGACCGATCCCAAGGAGCTCATGTTTGCAGTTCAAGGTACTTTTGGAGAGTTTGTGTCAGCTTAGGATAGGGGCGCTCTGTCCTCGCTGTTATTGGACAGACCCCAGCACAAACTTGCTGCCCAACTTTTCCCAAGTGCATGAATATTTCAGCGATGACAAGGTGAATCGCAGCCCGCAGATTTTGTTGTGCTACAAGGAGGTAAAACCATGTCACTATTTGGAACTGTCACTTGCGTATTAATGGCCTGCGAGGGCAGCATGGACAGGCTCAGTTAATAGGAGCAGACTTGGGGAGGTGTTGGACACACCCCTCAGTCCATTTATGTCAAAAGTGTGACCGTCAGTGGGAATATATGAATGACCAAAGAGGAAAGGACCGTGCTGCTATACCTGCTGAAATGCAGCAAGTTGAATTACCCCATTTTAACATAAAAGGTTTTCCAAACAACTAACCTGATAAAAAGCACAAGCAAAACAGTTTCTGAATAATTATATGTAGAGTGTATTACTAATATCAACAATTTCCAGTTTTTAGTGATGTAACATTATCGAAATTTCACGATACGATATCATTGTGGTATCGTCCAAAAAAACTAAAAACTAATGTGTAAAATGAAGTGTCAGCAATGTTTATGATAAAACATATTGCTAAAAATGTTCTAATCATATTTATTACTAGAAACATGTATTTTTGTGCAAAGAACTGTGCGGGGACATCCATTGTTTTAAGCAAATTAGGAAAGAATACTTACACAGTAGAGTGACAATGTAAACATTCAGTGTGACAAGTGTAAAACAATGTTTCCTTTAGTGTCTGTCAACTTTCCCTTGTTAAGAAACAGTGGACATTTTTTTATATTGTAACACTCGATTGTAATAATCAGGGCTGTGAATCTTTGGGCAACACACGATTTGATTCAATTTGATTCTTGGGGGTAACAATTCAATTCAGAATTGAATTTTGATTCAAAACGATACTCGATTCAAAATCTATACTTTTTTAATAACATTGGATGCCAGTTCTATAATTAACTACATTCCTCTATAAAATAAACAGCTTTGATCAATTTCTATATCACTTAAAAGAAAACTGGTTTTGTTTAATAAAATTCTTCCCAAACATTTAATAAAGTGAAATACAAATAAAGCAACAAGATAAGTATCCAACAATTCTCTTTTCTAAAGTAAATCTGTACAGCAGATATGATCATCTACATCAGGGGTGTCCATACTTTTTCCACTGAGGACTGTACACAGAAAAATTTAAGCATGCGGGGGCAATTTTGATATTTTTCATTTTCAAACGTTAACAAAATATATGGATTATTTTTTTTTTAACCTTTAGGGCTCCCGGGGACTATAAAGGGTCTCAGTCATTAAACTGTCAAAAATAAGTCAAATTATTATTATTATTTTTTATTTAACGCTTACAGTAAATCTCTATATCAACTTCAGGTTGATATAAAGTAAAAAAAAAAAAAGGGTTTCTGTCAAAGACAACTTTGTTTTTTATAGTAAAACTGAAATATGCAGTATTTAGTAATTAGAGCCTTAAAAGATCAATAATGCAGGACACCATTGATTTTAATTCTTTAATATTTTTGAGTAATCACAGTGAAAAGTTAAATAAAATCCTACTAAATATATTTGGGATCCAAAAGGTCCCCCACTCATAAAGTGATACATTTTTATTAGTTTTTTTTTTACTTTTAACACTTAAATTACGAGATCAACTTCAGATATATCTGTCGATTTTACCTTTGAACTATTATTTTGTTTTTTTATGCTCTTTTGTCGAATAAAACTTTGAAGTTTTTATATGGCAACCACACAATATATGCAATATTTTTTCCACATAAAACATTTTAAAGTGATATTTTTTAACTAATAATTCATTATAAAATAGATTTTTAGTCTTTTTTTTTTTTTTAGCAATGGCAAAAAAAGGAAAAATAAACAAAGACAAAAGAAAAAAAACAGCGTGCATGGCAGCTTTGTGTCAACATTGCAACTTTTTCTTGTTAGATTTCACCTCATTCCACTTTTTTTAAATGTTTTTTAAAATTTTTGCAATATTATGAATTTTGCAATTTTTGCAGAATGTGTGGCGGGCCGGTAAACAATTAGCTGTGGGCCGCAAATGGCCCGCACTTTGGACACCCCTGATCTACATCAACAATATGATTTGTGTCAGTGGCTGGACAGGACAGATTGGGAAAAAAAACTACAACTAAAAGATAAACGATTTTTAAATTTTTTTTTTAATCGATTAAGAGTTGTTTCAAATAAGAATTGCGAGTAATCTAAAAACCTATATATTTATTTTTTTGACACCCTTCGTTATGTAAATACCTCACAAACTGATGTTAAGCCTTGATGGCATCAAATATCTTTTTCGGATGATGGTTTATCAAGTAGCTTCTCATGTTACTTGTATTCCACGCAGCGTGCAATGTAATTAATCATAGAACTGGCACCCAATGTTGCTAAAAAAGTATTGATGTCAGGTGTTTGGTGAATTTAGGTCAGGCAGCTCTCAAAATGCCGAGTAAGAAAACGAATAAAAAAAAAGAAAACACGAACAATTACAGGCTGTGGGGAAAAAATGTAGCAAGCTACACAACTTCTTATGTAGGTTAATTTCATAGTTTAAATGGAGTGCTAAAGGAGTCGATCGTTTGCCCTCGAAACTTAGCAGTTCTAGACCTGTCAATGTTATTTATGTGCTGTATCGTGAATGTTTATTTTGATTTGTGGCTGTCAACGACCACGTGTGTAACACGTGGATTTATTTACTTTTTTGTAAACGTCGAATATAAGTCGCTGACGTAAACAATAATGGAATTAAAATTGCATGGCGTTTTATATATTTGTTAAAACACAACTTTACTAAAGTTTACGACAAGTTAGGTCATACACTATATGATACAGTCTATTTCAATTTATTGACATTTGATTATTTGTATATCATTTACTTGTGTGTGTGTATATAATATATATATATTACGTATATACAGTATATATTATATATACTGTATGTATATATATATATATATATATATATATATATATATATATATATATATATATATATATATATATATATATATATATATATATAAGGGACAAGCAGTAGAAAATGGATGGATGGATGGATGGATGCATGCATGTATGTTAATGTAACTTTCTTATTTATAAAATAATCAGTCAAGTAACTAAGTTACTTTTTGAAGTTGTAATAGGTAATCGGATTACTTTTTCAAAGTAGCTATGGCAACACTGTCCATAATACCCTGCTTAGTTAATCACCTTAAAGGCCTACTGAAATGATTTTTTTTATTTAAACGGGAATAGCAGATCCATTCTATGTGTCATACTTGGTCATTTCGCGATATTGCCATATTTTTGCTGAAAGGATTTAGTAGAGAAAATCGACGATAAAGTTCGCAACTTTTGCTCGCTGATAAAAAAAAGCCTTGCCTGTACCGGAAGTAGCGTGACGTCACAGGAGCTAGGATTCCTCACAATTCCCCGTTGTTTACAATGGAGCGAGAGAGATTCGGACCGAGAAAGTGATGATTACCCCATTAATTTGAGCGAGGATGAAAGATTCGTAGATGAGGAACGTTACAGTGAATGACTTGAGAGGCAGTGATGGACGTATCTTTTTTCGCTCTGACCGTAACTTAGGTACAAGCTGGCTCATTGGATTTCACACTCTCCTTTTTCTATTGTAGATCACAGGTTTGTATTTTAAACCACCTCGGATACTATATCCTCTTGAAAATGAGAGTCGAGAACGCGAAATGGACATTCAGTGCCTTTTATCTCCACGACAATACATCGGCGAAATGCTTTAGCTACGAGCTAACGTGATAGCATCTTGCTTTAACTGCATATAGAAACAAAAGAAATAAACCCCTGACTGGAAGTATAGATAGAAAATCAACAATACTATTAAACCGTGGACATGTAAATACACGGTTAATGCTTTCCAGGCTGGCGAAGGTTAACAATGCTCTGCTAACGACGCCATTGAAGCTAACTTAGCAACCGGACTGCACAGAGCTATGCTAAAAACATTAGCTCTCCACCTACGCCAGCCAGCCCTCATTTGCTCATCAACACCCGTGCTCACCTGCGTTCCAGCGATCGGCAGAAGGACGAAGGACTTCACCCGATGCGTTTGGCGGCCCGGAGACGTAGGAAGTCAAGGTGAGGTCGGCGGCTAGCGCGGCTAGCGCTCCAACAAAGTCCTCCTGGTTGTGTTGCTGTAGTCCGCTGCTAATACACTGATCCCACCTACAACTGTCTTCTTTGCAGCCTTCATTGTTCATTAAAAAAATTGCAAAAGATGTCCAGAATACTGTGGAATTATGAAATGAAAACAGAGCTTTTTGTATAGGATTCTACGGGGTACCATAACTTCCGTTACTCGGACTTCGTCACGCGCATACGTC
This sequence comes from Entelurus aequoreus, assembly GCF_033978785.1. Lineage (NCBI taxonomy): Eukaryota > Metazoa > Chordata > Actinopteri > Syngnathiformes > Syngnathidae > Entelurus > Entelurus aequoreus. Next base: position 23,181,257 of record NC_084741.1, on the reverse strand, counting down.
ATCATACCGCGATGTTTCAGCCGGATATTTCCCGGGGATTTTAAAATGTCACTTTATAAGTTAACCCGGCCGTATTGGCATGTGTTGCAATGTTAAGATTTCATCATTGATATATAAACTATCAGACTGCGTGGTCGGTAGTAGTGGCTTTCAGTAGGCCTTTAAAAAAAGGCAGAACAGAAAGGCAGCACACTCCATGATGGCAACCTATTTCTCTGCCATTTGTCACAATATGCTTTTTTTCCTGGAAACTCTAGTTACTGGAACTTAAGTTTCCTGTGGAAGTGTGTTTTTTGTGTTTCCACCGCATTTCAAGGTTCAAGGTCATTTATACAAATCAGGCTGATGACGAATGGAGGATTGGTTTAGTATATTTCTACACTGATGCCATGTAAATAAACAGACAATATTAGGTCAGAGTTCTTCTACAAAAATGTCAATCAATCAATCAATCAAAGCTTACTTATGTAGCCCTAAATCACAAGTGTCTCAAAGTGCTGCACAAGCCACAACGACATCCTCGTCTCAGATCCCACATCAGGGCAAGAAAAAACTCAACCCAATGGGATGACAATGAGAAACCTTGGAGGGGACCGCAGATGTGGGGACCCCCCTCCTGGGCGACCGTTGCAATGGACGTCGAGTAGATCTAGCATAATAGTGTGAGAGTCCAGTCTATATTGGATCTAACATAATAGTGTGAGAGTCCAGTCCATAGTGGGGCCTGCAGGAGATCATCTTGAGTGGAGATAAGTCAGCAGCGCAGAGACGTCCCCAACTGATGCACAGATGAGTGGTCCACCCTGTGTCCTGACTTTGGACAGCTAGCGCTTCATCTGTGGTCACTGAATCTCCACGAAGGAGAGGGGGGCAGAGCAGAAAAGAAACGGCAGATCAACTGGTATAAAAGGGGGGTCTATTTAAAGGCTAGAATATACAAATTAGTTTTAAGATGGGACATATGTTTTTACTGAGGTAGCATCTCTAACTGTAGGGCATTCCATAGTACTGGAGCCCGAACAGAAAACGCTCTATAGCCCGCAGACTTTTTTTGGACTCTGGGAATCACTAATAAGCCGGAGTTCTTTGAACGCAGATTTCTTGCCGGGACATATGGTACAATACAATAAGCAAGATAGGATGGAGCTAGACCGTGTAGTATTTTATACGTAAGTAGTAAAACCTTAAAGTCACATCTTAAGTGCACAGGAAGCCAGTGCAGGTGAGCCAGTATAGGCGTAATATGATCAAACTTTCTTGTTCTTGTCAAAAGTCTAGCAGCCGCATTTTGTACCAACTGTAATCTTTTAATGCTAGACATAGGGAGACCCGAAAATAATACGTTACAGTAATCGAGAGGAAATGTAACGAACGCATGAATAATGATCTCAGCGTCGCTAGTGGACAAAATGGAACAAAATTTAGCGATATTACGGAGATGAAAGAAGGTCGTTTTAATAACACTCTTAATGTGTGACTCAAACGAGAGAGTTGGGTCGAAGATAATACCCAGATTCTTTACCGAGTCGCTTTGTGTAATTGTTTGGTTGTCAAATGTTAAGGTGGTATTATTAAATAGATGTCGGTGTCTAGCAGGACCGATAATAAGCATTTCCGTTTTCTTAGTGTTGAGTTGCAAAAAGTTAGCAGACATCCATTGTTTAATTTCATTAAGACACGCCTCCAAATGACTACAATCCTGTGTGTTGGTCAGCTTTAGGAGCATGTACAGTTGGGTGTCAACAGCATAACAGTGAAAGCTAACACCGTATTTGCGTATGATGTCACCTAGCGGCAGCATGTAAATACTAAAGAGTGCAGGGCCAAGAACCGAACCCTGGGGAACTCTGCACGTTACCTTAACATAGTCCGAGGTCACATTGTTATGGGAGACGCACTGCATCCTGTCAGTAAGATAGGAGTTAAACCAAGACAAGGCTAAGTCTGACATACCAATACGTGTTTTGATATGCTCTAATAAAATATTATGATCAACGGTATCGAAAGCAGTGTTAAGATCAAGTAGCAGCAACATGGATGACGCATCAGCATTTATCGTTAGCAATAGATCATTAGTCATTTTTGCGAGGGCTGTCTCCATAGAGTGATTTGCCCTGAAACCGGATTGAAAAGGTTCACAGAGATTGTTAGACGCTAAGTGTTCATTTAGCTGCTGTGCAACAATTTCTTGGAGGATTTTCAAAATAAACGGAAGGTGGGACACCGGCCGGTAGTTTACCATGAGGTCAGGATCGAGGTTAGGTCTTTTGAGCAGAGGATGAATAACCACTTTTTTGAATGCTAGGGGAACAGTGCCATAAGAAAGTGATAAGTTTATAATATTTAGCACTGATGGTCCTAATATTACAAACAGTTCCTTGATAAGTTTCCCAGAAAGTGGGTCAAGTAAACATGTTGTTTGTTTTATCCCATTTACACGCCATAGGAGTTCCTCTGTTTTTTCATCAAAAAGAGAGAGACTGTTTTGGAGGGCAATATCCGTCGTATGCTGGGATGCATTGTCTTTAATCACCTTTCTAATGAGTTAAATTGTCTTATTAAAGAAATTCATAAAGTCATCTGCCGAGTGGGTGAAGCTACTGGTAGGAGTCCCTTGTTGGTTTGGCGATGCTACTGTACTGAACAAATATTTAGTATTGTTTTTGTTGAGGGGGATGAGATTTGAGTAGTAATTAGCTTTAGCTAAGGTAAGCATGCGTTTATAAGTTATTAAACTATCACTCCATGCTTGAGGGAAAACCTTAAGTTTAGTCGCGGGCCATTTCCGTTCCAGCTCTCTACATGATATTTTAAGAGCTCTAGTTTCTTCTGTAAACCATGGGGTACGCCTTGTAAGTAAATGAAACACATAAAAACAAAATACAAAACGATATGATTTAAAAAATAAAAGTTTATAAAAAGTCAGTCCACAATGTCTAACAGTCAGAAAGTCGTCCTCACGGTAAATGATGAATTCATTATAGTCAGGTGACTCCTTTTGGTCCATTTCAAGTGTAAATAACAATAAATAAATAATAAATATCAGCGTTTATCAAACACATCGACTTTAGTGCTAGCTTTTTAGCATTAGCATTCTGTTCACTGGTTGAGGCTAATAACTACACAAATGGAGTGTCACTGACTACTTTTACAACATGTAATAATGTACAGTAAATAGTTAATATTTGATGTTATTTACCTTCGTTCCACTCGTGTACTGCCTCCTTTATTTAACATTTATCCCACAAAGTCAGAGTAGTAAGCAGCTGAGGTTGTTGCTTCGAGTCCGGCTTTATATTATGTAAATACGTTTAAAAGTGTGCGTCCACTTCTCGTAGCTTCGCTTATCGAAATGAATTTTGTGAAAAAAAACCAATAATAAACTGCATATAGTTTAAAGACTACAGCAGAGTAAAAACATTCCAAGATAGTTCCACTGATCAGCATTCTTCAGCACAAAGATGCCCCACAAAAGTTCCTGCATTTCGAAAGTTCCTTTCATTCTTCTTTCTGTACATTGCCAAGTTTGTTGTAATAGGAATACACAAGAAATAAGAAAAGGCCTACTGAAACCCACTACTACCGACCACGCAGTCTGATAGTTTATATATCAATGATGAAATCTTAACATTATAACACATGCCAATACGGCCGGGTTAACTTATAAAGTGACATTTTAAATTTGCCGCTAAACTTCCGGTTCGAAACGCCTCTGAGGATGACGTATGCGCGTGACGTAGCCCGGGGAACACGGGTATGCCTTCCACATTGAAGCCAATACGAAAAAGCTCTGTTTTCATTTCATAATTCCACAGTATTCTGGACATCTGTGTTCGTGAATCTGTTGCAATCATGTTCATTGCATTATGGAGAAAGAAGCTGAGCAAGCAAAGAAGAAAGTTGTCGGTGCGAAATGGACGTATTTTTCGAACGTAGTCAGCAACAACAGTACACAGCCGGCGCTTCTTTGTTTACATTCCCGAAAGATGCAGTCAAGATGGAAGAACTCGGATAACAGAGACTCTAACCAGGAGGACTTTTGACTTCGATACACAGACGCCTGTAGAGAACTGGGACAACACAGACTCTTACCAGGATTACTTTGATTTGAATGACAAAGACGCAGACGTGCTACTGTGAGTATGCAGCTTTGGCTTCTAAACATTTGATCGCTTGACCGTATGTGCGCAACTTTTTTTTGCGTATGTACGTAACTTTTTTAAAATATATAAGCTTTATGAACCTTGGGTTAGGTGAACGGTCTTTTGGGCTGAGTGATTGTGTGTGTTGATCAGGTGTTTGAATTGTATTGGTGTGTTCTATGGAGCTAGGAGCTAGCATAGGAGCTAGGAGCTAGCATAACAAACACGCAGGTGTTTTTATGCAGGATTAATTTGTGGCATATTAAATATAAGCCTGGTTGTGTTGTGGCTAATAGAGTATATATATGTCTTGTGTTTATTTACTGTTGTAGTCATTCCCAGCTGAATATCAGGTACCGTGAGTATGCAGCCTTGGCTGCTAAACATTTGATAGCTTGACCGTATGTGCGCGTCACGTACGTAACTTTTTAAAAATATATAAGCTTTATGAACCTTGGGTTAGGTGAACGGTCTTTTGGGCTGAGTGATTGTGTGTGTTGATCAGGTGTTTGAATTGTATTGGCGTGTTCTATGGAGCTAGGAGCTAGCAGAGGAGCTAGGAGCTAGCATAACAAACACGTAGGTGTTTTTATGCAGGATTAATTTGTGGCATATTAAATATAAGCCTGGTTGTGTTGTGGCTAATAGAGTATATATATGTCTTGTGTTTATTTACTGTTGTAGTCATTCCCAGCTGAATATCAGGTCACCCCCGGCTCTCACAGCATCTTCCCTATCTGAATAGCTTCAACTCCCCACTAGTCCTTCACTTGCACTTTACTCATCCACAAATCTTTCATCCTCGCTCAAATTAATGGGGAAATTGTCGCTTTCTCGGTCCGAATCTCTCTCACTTCATGCGGCCATCATTGTAAACAATAGGGAACTTTGCGTATATGTTCAACTGACTACGTCACGCTACTTCCGGTAGGGGCAAGCCTTTTTTTTTATCAGATACCAAAAGTTGCAATCTTTATCGTCGTTGTTCTATACTAAATCCTTTCAGCAAAAATATGGCAATATCGCGAAATGATCAAGTATGACACATAGAAAAGATCTGCTATCCCCGTTTAAATAAAAAAAATTCATTTCAGTAGGCCTTTACACAAGAAATAAGAAATAAACAAGTCACCGCACATATTCTAATGGCGGTCGTGTGTTTGAAAATAACTGTGTTCAACCAATCAGCGTTCGACAGCACAGCCCACCTTTGATAGTGTTCCGGCTACCTTCCAAAAGTCCCACCGAGCAGGCTGGAACTCTGAAAGGTTCCTGAAGAACTAAATCTACTCGGGTAGTTTTTGGTGGAAATACCGGGGGAACTTTATTCACCCGGATAAATGGGAAAGTTCCCGTAAAAGTCCATGCGGTGGAAAAGGGCCTAATGTAATCTGACATATTGTTTAGTTCAGGGGTGTCCAAAGTGCGGCCAGGGGGCCATTTGCGGCCCGCAGGGCATTTTTTAACGGCCCCACGGCACATTTTAAAAATACGATTGAAAAAAATAAAAAACATTAAAAGTGGTATTTAAAGAGCAAACAGGTGAAATGTAACAAGAAAATGTAGCAATGTATATTCTAATCACACAAAGCTGCCATGTAGGCTGTTTCTTTCTTTAAAAAATAATAATGAATCAAAATCAATGTCATTATGAATTATTGACTTATTCAAGGCTCCAATTACGTCACAGTAAATATTTTGAGATATTTTTTGGGGAAAATGTTGCATATTTTGTGTTTGCCATGTAAAAAAACGAGCTGTTTTTTTTTTTTAAATAAGGGCCTACGACGAACAAACAAAAAACATAAACAACAATAAAACTTATAATTGACAGATAGATCTGGAGTTGATCTCGAGATTATTGTGTTAAAAGCAAACAGTAAAAAAAATAAATAAATTATAATTTATTTTTTAACACTTTAATGAGTAGGACCCTTTTGGATCCCCTACAATTTTAGTGTGATTAGTTTTTAAGTGTCATTGCTCAAAAAATAATAATGAATCAATGGTGTTATGAGTTATTGACCTTTTTAAGGCTCCAATTATTATATAATCTCAAATATCCCACTTAAAAATTTTATTGGGTGAAAATATTGCATATTTTGTGTTTTTTTCATTAAAAAAAGGGTTTTCTTTGACAAAAAGAGCATACAATTTAAATCTTTAAAAAATGTTATATTGACAGACTTAATGTTGATCTAGAGATTTAAAAACTTGAATAATAACACAAATAATAATACTAAATAATGACACATTTTTTATATTCTTTGGACCAAAACTCTTTGGGGTCCCCAGGATCAAGCCTGAGTGGAAGCCTCAATGTATATTTTTTATACATATATTGTATTGGTTTTTAAAATAAAAAATATCAAAATGGCCCCTGCTAGCTTTGATTTTTCAATGTGCGGCCCTCAGTGGAAAAAGTTTGGACACCCCTGGTTTAGTTCAACGACAAATTGGCCCGGGGCCCCACTCAAATAATACCACTGAATTAGTCATCTAATGTTTTTATGCATATTCAATAGATACATCCAACCTACTTTCAGTTGAAGAGGATGGACCTTGTCAAATGATATGAAACTATGTGTTAATCAGATATAATATTATCAAGGAGGTTGTACTGACTACAAAAATAAACACCAATCAAATAAACTGCAGAAGAACAAACTCCTAAAACATTTTAATTTAATACAATGAATAATAAGTAATAATAATATATCCAGCCATCCATTTTCTAATGCCTCTCAGTGGCCTGGAGCGTAGTCATAATTTTTGCGCTTAAGAAACTTCTCTACAATTTTAACTCCAGACTTCTTTTGTTTGTTTGATATTGTCATTACTGCCACAAGTAGTGGAAAAGTGTATAACAACTGAGTACCCATACGGCCCATAGCTGAGAAACAGATGTTTTTTGGTTGGCACTCTAGGGGGCGCTTGGGGCCAAACAATAGGTTTAGAAACGCCAGTTTAGTTGATGCAAAGTTTTGTTTCTGTACAAATAATCACCTTGCAAAACATGTGTTTGCGCCCTGTTGGGCTGATTGTGTGATTCACAGCCTGAGACCGTTACATCCTGTCGTAGAGGTGTGTGTGCGCCATGTGGGAGAAGCCTGGCTTTGAGCTTATGGCGTATTTAAAAGTAAACACAGAAGCCCATTAGCCCAGAGGGGGCGCGGTCGAGCACGGCCGTGGATCGAACCGTTGGCAGGGATTTATTCTGTGGGTGGGTGCTTGGTTGAGTGGCTGAGGGGGGAGAAAAAAAACCTGACCTTTCGGGAGCAGTTAAATCATCCTGCTGGTGACGCCAGGAGACAAGCCCCTCAGGTGGAAGGGAATGGCTGCGAAGTGAATTATTTACAATGGGAGTGAGTTTTTGCAAGGGAAGGTGTCTCCTCCACGGGACTGATGCCCCGAGACAAGTCCCGTGAAGCGCTCATTGGAGGACGGGCCCCGGCGTTCCGCCTCCCGCCATTTCCCCTTAGTCTGACTTGTGCGTCACTGTCTTGTCGTCCCCCGCCATCAAACTGTCGCTCGTTGGACCACAGCAGCTCATCCTCAAGCTTCTTTTGTCGATGGTGCTGGAGTGCAATGTGTTTCTTCCCGCATCAAGTCAAAGTTGATCTGCCATGTCTTGAAAGCAAAGGCTCTGAGCTAACCTCCTCACGTTTGAATGAATTGATTGATTCACAATCGATAGATTGAATAGGATGATTCACGAGGCTAAATAAACAAAGTAACACATACTTGAGTGGTGACACCCAATGTGGTACATTAATGAGGCGCTCCCAAGATGCCGAGATATTACCTATCATTACTTATCGTCTCTATTTGTGGTATTTCTATTTTCAGATTTCCCATGAATATACGTTTTTGTTTTCGTTGCATCATTTCCATTAGCGTGTTTTGACTTCTGTGGCAGCCCGTCTAGGCCACAAAGCAGAATTAAATTTGCTCGTCGTAACTTTAGTTCACGAAGGTCCCGCACTAAGCTTCAACTTTGCAATAATGGACCTGAATAACCCCTGCCTTCTGTGGTAAAAAATTGTGTTGACTATGGTCCCACACTAAAAGTCCACTTGCTATCTGATTGTTTTGTGGACTTTTATGTGGCTGCCTGTTAAGGCAACAATGTAGTCGAGCCTGAACTAACCTGCTTGTTGACATCAAGTATGTTTTTTACTAGAGATGTCCGATAATGGCTTTTTTGCCGATATCCGATATTCCGATATTGTCCAACTCTTAATTACCAATTCCGATATCAACCGATACCGATATATACAGTCGTGGAATTAACACATTATTATGCCTAATTTTGTTGTGATGCCCCGTTGGATGCATTAAACAATGTAACAAGGTTTTCCCAAAATAAATCAACTCAAGTTATTGAAAAAAATGCCAACATGGCACTGCCATATTTATTATTGAAGTCACAAAGTGCATTATTTTTTTTAACATGCCTCAAAACAGCAGCTTGGAATTTGGGACATGCTCTCCCTGAGAGAGCATGAGGAGGTTGAGGTGGGCGGGGTGGGGGGGGGGGGGGGGTTGAGGTGTTGGGGGGTAGGGGGTAGCGGGGGGTGTATATTGTAGCGTCCCGGAAGAGTTAGTGCTGCAAGGGGTTCTGGGTATTTGTTCTGTTGTGTTTATGTTGTGTTGCGGTGCGGATGTTCTCCCGAAATGTGTTTGTCATTCTTGTTTGTACACTATTAGGGCCTGGTTTTTCACTTTTCACTGCAATTGTCCGCATTCCCTTTCATTGATTTATTCTGCATTTGTACTCATACAAAGCTGTTTAGGCGGCAAACTAGTCGGGCCTGACATTTCCTGCAAGTTTATTCAAAATTAGCCCTCAACGTTTTGAACTATGTTGCTAACTATCGACCTAACTAACTAAAAGACATTGGCAAATATATAACCTCCTCCATTTGTCTGCTTTCTATTGCTTTGACTTATTCTGCATTTCCATGAGAGCCGTTTAGGCAGCAAACTAGTCATGCATGAACTAACCTACCTGTTGACATACATTTTGTTAACTATGGTTTTTACACTTGTCACTGCAATTTTCTGCTTTCTATGTCACTGATTTAGCCTGCACTTCTATAGCAGCCCGCTTAGGCAGTAAACTATTTGGGCCTGAGTTAAACCGCCTGCTGACGTAAATTTAATGAACTATGGTTTTGCACTTGTCACCGCAATTATCCGCTTTCCCTCTCATTGATTTACTATTTATCTATTAGAGCCATTTAGGCAGGAAACTAGTCGGGCGTGATATTTCCTGTAAGTTTAATCAAAATCAGCCCTCAACGTTTTGAGCTGTATGTTAATTAACTAACTAACCAAATAACGAAAAGACATTGGTGAATACATAACATTCTATTGTCTGCTTTATATGTCATTGATTTATTCTACATTCTTGGAGAGCCATTTAGGTAGCAAATTAGTTGGGCCTGACGTTTTGAGCTAAGTTGCTAACTAACTAAAAAAAAGACTGTGAAAGTCTCTGTGTGGGTTCTCCTTGGACCGACAAAATCTGCGGGACCCAAAGTGTGTGTCTGCTCCTCTTTCCCCCCTCATGGCCACTTTGTACTGGACATAGTTTACGACTTAAAATGCATTAAAAAAAAAAACATTTGTTCTTGTCTTACAAAGTGCAGTTTCCTTTTTTATTTATGTTGATTAATCATGAAATTGTGTTACTAGATTACAGACATGCTCATACAAACTGTAATGATATATTTTACGGACAGAAAGTTAGAGGATTGTACACTGTATATCATGCTTACATCTCATTGTGCAACATGTGAATGTTTTAAGAGGAACAAAATGTAATCTCTGAAAGGAATACAAATTATTTCCAAATAAGCACCCTCACCCACACATATAATATTAGTACACAGCTCATGAAAAACTTTTCTTTTTCTTTTTTCATTTTAAGTGGGCCAAATTACCTACACTAGATGAACAATTTAATGGAAATGGCTGCTGTCATTTGATTATAATTATAACACATTTAACTAGTTATGATGGCAGCTCACATGTGGTCCACTGAAGGCTCAGAGAGTTTGTGCGTTTGCTCAGACACATGACAATTTAGGGGGAACATTGATCATAAAATAATATGCTTTTCAGAAAAAATTAATACAAGAGTAAAGCTGCAAACTTCAAAGTGTGATGTGGCGAGGGACGACTGTATTCTGCATTTCTTTGACAGCCCATTTAGGGTAAATATCATTATTTGGGCCAAATTTAACCACTGCTACATTGAGAAAACCATTTAGTAGCCGATAGCCGATATTGTCCAACTCTTAATTACCGATTCCAATATCAACCGATACCGATATATACAGTCGTGGAATTAACACATTATTATGCCTAATTTTGTTGTGATGCCCCGCTGGATGCATTAAACAATGTAACAAGGTTTTCCAAAATAAATCAACTCAAGTTATGGAAAAAAATGCCAACATGGCACTGCCATATTTATTGTTGAAGTCACAAAGTGCATTATTTTTTTTAACATGCCTCAAAACAGTAGCTTGGAATTTGGGAGCATGAATAGGTTGAGGTGGGCGGGGTTGAGGTGTGTGTGTGGGGAATAGTGGGGGGTGTATATTGTAGCGCCCCGAAAGAGTTAGTGCTGCAAGGGGTTCTGGGTATTTGTTCTGTTGTGTTTATGTTGTGTTACGGTGCGGATGTTCTCCCGAAATGTGTTTGTCATTCTTGTTTGGTGTGGGTTCACAGTGTGGCGCATATTTGTAACAGTGTTAAAGTTGTTTATACGGCAACCCTCAGTGTGACTTGTATGGCTGTTGACCAAGTATGCATTGCATTCACTTGTGTGTGTGAAAAGCCGTACATATTATGTGATTGGGCCGGCACGCAAAGGCAGTGCCTTTAAGGCACGCCCCCAATATTGTTGTCTGGGTGGAAATCGGGAGAAATTCTGGAAAATGGTTGCCCCGGGAGATTTTCGGGAGGGGCACTAAAATTCGGGAGTCTCCCGGGAAAATCGGGAGGGGTGGCAAGTATGACTGGGAGACGCAACTGCTCTGTACTTCTCCCTACGTCCGTGTACCACTCCGTACACGGCGTTTTATAAAGTCATACATTTTACTTTTTGAAACCGATACCGATAATTTCCGATATTTCATTTTAAAGCATTTATCGGCCGATAATATCGGCAGGCGGATATTATCGGACATCTCTACCGTTTAGCATACTTTGGAGCTACAGTAGGTACGGTTGTAAATTTGCCTCATTCCTGTGAGAATCATGTGTGTCTGAAGTAGGGTTGTTCTGATACCAATATTTTGGTACTGGTACCAAAATGTATTTCGATACTTTTCAAAATAAAGGGGGACCACAAAAAATGTAATTATTGGCAACATTTTAACAGAAAATCTTGGGGATGATGAAACATTAAGTGTTTCTATTGCAATCAAATAAACATTTTGGTATTAAATAAGATAGTGAACATACAAGACAACTTGTCTTTTTAGTAGTAAGTAAGTAAACAAAGGCTCCTAATTTGTCTGCTGACGTATGCAGTAACATATTGTGGCATTTATCATTCTATTATTTTGTCAAAATTATGAGGGACACATGGTAGAAAATTGATTACTAATCTACTTCATTTACTGTTAATATCTGCTTACTTCTGTTAAAATGTAATAATCACTTATTCTTCTGTTGTTTGATACTTTACATAGGTTTTGGGTGATAATACAAATTTGGGTATCCTTCTAATACCAAGTGGTATTTCTTGACTTCTTAGACAGTAAAAAAAAAAAAAAAAAGATTTTGTGGTAATAAAAAATATTGATGTAATCATTGTATATCAAATTTATATGGCTCTTGTATTTGGTATCGTTACAGTCGATATTTGTATCAATCAATCCATTTGTTTACATTCGGGAGCACCAGCTTCCTGTTAGCGGTTAGCTATTGTATCCTCCTACGGCACATATGTCAGAGTCAAGGCCCGCGGGCCATATCCGGCCCGCGAGAAGGTTTTTTACGGCCCTTGGGATGATCTTGATTTATTATTAGAACCGGCCCGCAGACCGCAGATCTTTTTTTTTTTTATTTTTTTTTTTTTTTATTTTTTTTTTTAGACCGCAGATCTTTTACACGCACCAAGCGGATGCCGGTCCAAGGTTCCGAAAGGGGGCGAGCGGCCCCCCGGGACGCGCCTGCCGGCCGAAGGGCTGCAGCCCGGCCGTCAGTCGCGGAGCCCGCCGTGCCACGCGCGCCAAGGGGGCGGGCCGAAACCCGGCCCCGAGGCCCTGAGACTTCTGCTTTGTTTCCCCAAACCGCGCGTCACCGCCGGGCCCGCACCACCGTCGGGCTGCAGCCCGAGCGTCGGTGGCGGAACCCGTCATGTGCCGCGCGCGCCAAGCGGAGCGGGGGGGTCAAGCGGGCCGAAACCCGCAGGCCACCCCCTCACCACGAGGCCCTGAGACTTCTGCGTTTGACCCCTACGCGCGGCCCGTCGGGACGCGCCCGCCGTCAAGCCACGAGGGCCAGCCGTCGGGTCGCGGAGCCCGCCGTGCCACGCGCGCCAAGGGGCGGGCCGAAACCAGCGGGGGGTTTCGGGCACCCAACTCGCCTCCCTCCCACGGAGGGAGGAGGGGGGTTTAATGTGAACATTACTGTGCAATCACATATTTAGAGTTTTTACTCAATTCAAGTTTAAAAGTTAAAGTTTAATATTTGTTTTCACTGCATGTTACTTCTCCTTAAACAAAGTGTTGTTTTTGATTTATAGATTTTTGCACTTTATTTTATTGTATTTCAATTTAATTATATTTTAAAAATATTTCAGTTGAGTGGATGATAGAAAATTGCTATTATTGTTTTTTTCTTTGAAGTAAATTTAGCCCACTTTTGCTAAAATAGAAAATATAGGCTACTGATGGTGCCTTGAATACCGGTTTCTTTCATTTAATGTTCATGTTATGGGGATTTTTATATAAAGGAAATTTGTCTTTTGTGTCTGTTGAAAATTAAAGATTACTGACAGAGCCATAAGAAAATATTGCTTTATTTATCTGATCATATTGGAATATATTTGTTAGGTTTTCAGTAGGTTCAATTAGGTTCACTAGACTATATGCGTCATTTAAAAATTTTTCAATGAACATTCGAACAGTCCGGCCCTCGGCTTGTAGCTAAATTTTTTATTTGGCCCTCCGTCCATTTGACTTTGACACCCCTGTCCTACGGTGTGTAGTGAAGCATGTTTAGTTATTCCTCGTACTGCAGGGATGATACTCGTAAGAAACCCAGTTAATTTTTCGCCATGGAGGCGAGAATTAATAATTTAGAAGTAGATAAAACACTCCAGACGGAGGTTAACCGCTAGCTAGCTATGTTTTAAAACACCGCTTGAAGAGCTTTACCTTTATCATTAGTTTTAAAGCCAAAATACGTCCATTCTCCCTCTTCTGTCTCCACTCTGTTACTGCTTGTAAGTGGTCTGTGTGTGTTGTTGTTGACTCGCGACATGCCGTCAGCATACTTGCCAACCTTGAGGCACTGAAATTCGGGAGTCTCCCAGAAAATTTGGGAGGGTTGGCAAGTATGGCCATCAGGCGCATGAAAAAAAAATGCAGCATATTACCTTTTTTTAATACATTTTTACTGCGGAAGTTTATTAGTGCCGATATACTGTACAACCCTAGTTCGAAGCATCAACCAACCACCAAGTAGCATCAGTGAGCAGATAAGTCCGATAGAGAAAGAGATGATAACTGAAAAACTAACCCGGACCCACTGTGACCTTGTTGATGCAGAAATAAGCTTAATCTAATTCCACATGATTAACAAGATTCTTGATCAATCTTCAATTAATCCCGAAAAGAAATGTGCCGAGCACAACAACATTCTCTGGAAGCTTGCTGCCTTGTTGTTGTGTAGACATTGATTGTTGTCTTTGTGATTAGCAACGTGTCGTTCCCACACTGATGTTTTGTAACTTTGTAGCCTCAGGCAACACAAATGGACACCAGAGCGTCATGGGGGAGGTTGTAGCTCCAAGACCCGGGGTCAGTAGGTCAACTCAGCGTGTATGTACACACGCGCGACCCTGAAAAGCAGTGCACTCACAGCTACGATAGAAGCAGACGCGTGTCCATCACCATGGTGACATGCGGACATAACAACAACAACACCTCCTGGCAACAGCAGCCACGTTGCGTTGGCCCAAGAAACCAACGCGACAAGGCAGCAGCAAGCCGACGCTTTCGCACGCACAAGGCAAAAAACAAACTGAAAAAACCTCTTGGTTTCAATTAATGTGAACGCGCTCCCAACCGGGAGGCAGCAGCGCCGTAATTTGAGGAGGGAAGAGTCGGAGGCAGAGCGGCCGCTCAAGCAGATGGGCCCTGCGTGAATCCTCAGCCTCCAACCGGGCCAAAATCAATACACATCACTGCAAAACAGAGGAGAAATTAATAATTATATTATCACAAGATTGCCGCGCATTGCCGGTGCAATCTAATTAATTGCAGCTTTGTGATTCCTGCTTTAACAGGCTGGTACGTGTCTCAGATACAGATGTGAAGTATTTTTATATCGCACTTTTTCGACTCAAAGCGCTTTACATTGAGATATCTTGTGTCCTTTTCCTCCTCTTTCCATCCGCTTTGCCAAAACAACAGGATCACAAACCTTTTTGATTTGTTTTGTCCTTGGGCGTTTCTTGGTTACAACGCACTCCTTTAGATTGTTAATAGTGTACAACAGGGGTGTCAAACTCCTTTCAGCTCGGGGAAATCCATTCCCAAGTGGGCCGCACTGGTAAAATCATGGCATGGTAACTTAAAAGTAGGCTGACCATATTCTGAAATCCAAAAAAAAGGACATATATATGCGTGTCAAGGCGGGCAGCACGCTAGGTGAAAATTTACCAGTGATACCCTGAACTTGCTTTATAAATAATATATTTATTTAAATAAAGCATTTTTTCTCTGTTGACAGCAGTGTTGGCGCTAGGAATTTTCAAATTGGGGTCCCATGGACCCCATCAAGTCATAAAATGGGGTCCCACAGTAAATTTTTGGGGTCCCACTTTTTTGTAAGCGTTTTGAAAACAAATGATAAACGCATTACCCTGTTATATCTCACATTCTATATTGTGTTTTGGAAAAAGGTTGTCATAAACGTTACTTAATTAATTAAAAGAAATAATAAAAAAAAGAAGACAAATTTGTATGCATATGTAAATTTATTCAATTCTAAACATTCATTCACTTTCTTCTTTCCTTCATGGATCTAAACCAGGGGTCGGGAACATTTTTGGCTGAGAGAGCCATGAAAGCCAAATATTTTAAAATGTATTTCCCTGAGAGCCATATCCTATTTTTTAACACTGAATACAACTAATCGCGTGCATTTTTAAGTAGGACCAACATTTTTAGAGTATAATAGGTCTCTTATTCTTTTTAATAACATTGTTATTCTGAAGCTAACCAATAATAAATAAAATACTTCTTACCATTTGTGCGACTTCTTGAACAGGTGCAGTCGAAAATGGATGGATGGTTTAAAATGCATGAGAATGTTTTCAGGGTGTACCCCGCCTTACGCCCGATTGTAGCTGAGATAGGCTCCAGCGACCCCGCGACCCCGAAGGGAATAAGCGGTAGAAAATGGATGGATGGACGTTGTTTTTAACATTGTGATTAACAGCGGAATTATTTATTACTTATCGTGTTAAGCAATGTCAGCTAAGATTTATCTGAGAGCCAGATGCAGTCATCAAAAGAGCCACATCTGGCTCAAGAGCCATAGGTTCCCTACCCCTGATCTAAACTTTACCGCTGCTGGTAGTTTTTTCTATGTTTTTATTTAATAAGTTGTAGGTATATTTATTTCAGTATAAAAGTGTAAGGGAGTAGGGAGTAGCGGGGGGTGTATATTGTAGCGTCCCGGAAGAGTTAGTGCTGCAAGGGGTTCTGGGTATTTGTTCTGTTGTGTTTATGTTGTGTTATGGTGCAATTCATAAATGTGTTTGTCACCCTCAGTGTGACCTGTATGGCTGTTGAGCAAGTATGACTTGGATTCACTTGTGGTGTGAAAGGCCGTAGATATTATGTGACTGGGCCGGCACGCAAAGGCTGTGCCTTTAAGGCACGCCCCCAATATTGTTGTCTCGGTGGAAAGCGGGAGAATGGTTGCCCCGGGAGATTTTCGGGAGGGGCATTGAAATTCGGGAGTCTCCCTAGAAAATCGGAAGGGTTGGCAATAGGGCTGTGAATCTTTGGGTGTCCCACGATTCGATTCAATATCGATTCTTGGGGTCACGATTCGATTCAAAATTGATTTTTTTTTCAATTCAACACGATTCTCGATTCAAAACCAATTTTTCCCAGATTCAAAACTATTCTCTATTCATTCAATACATAGGATTTCAGCAGGATCTACCCCAATCTGCTGACATGCAAGCAGAGTAGTAGATTTTTGTAAAAATCTTTTATAATTGTAAAGGACAATGTTTTATCAACTGATTGCAATAATGTAAATTTGTTTTAACTATTAAATGAACCAAAAATATGACTTATTTTATCTTTGTGAAAATATTGGACACAGTGTGTTGTCAAGCTTATGAGATTTTGTTTTTTTTATTTTATTTTTTATAAATGTCTAATGATAATGTCAATGAGGGATTTTTAATCACTGCTATGTTGAAATTGTTACTCATATTGATACTGTTGTTGATAATATTCATTTTTGTTTCACTACTTTTGGTTTGTTCTGTGTCGTGTTTGTGTCTCCTCTCAATTGCTCTGTTTATTGCAGTTCTGAGTGTTGCTGGGTCGGGTTTGGTTTTGGAATTGGATTGCATTGTTATACTATTGCTGTGTATTGTTTTGTTGGATTGATTAATTAAAAAAATATATAAAATAAAACATTTAAAAAAAATTAAAATTAAAAAAATATTTTTTAAAAATGAGAATCGATTCTGAATCGCACAAAGTCGAATTAGACAGAATGCAGCAATCAACATTGTTTACATGCCTGGCCCAAGCTGCTCAAACGCAGCAACCATCATGAAGGGTAAAGATGGTATCACATATGAAAATGTGGTATTAGGCAGAGGTGGGACCAAGTCATTGCTTTGCAAGTCACAAGTAAGTCTCAAGTCTTTGCCCTCAAGTCTCGAGTCAAGTCCCGAGTCAAGACAGGCAAGTCCCGAGTCAAGTCCAAAGTCAAGACTAGAAAGTCTCAAGTCAAGTCCCAAGTCCTGCATTTTGAGTTTCGAGTCCTTTCAAGTCCTTTTAACCACAGACTAATATTTTTACACAGATTGTGTATGCTTTTAAAACGCTGTATTTATTTATTAAAACAAGTGCATTTGAAATTGCAGGAAAAAAAATGGTGCTGACATTGCAATTCATAATAGCACTATTAACCAGTCATTTTAATAGTTAAAACAATTTTAAACATTTAACTCATTCCTTTACAGAATAAACACATTTGCAAAAACAAACATTAACATACTATTGGTTGTATTTTATGAAAATAACATTACCACAAAGTTGAGAAGGAGCAAAGATCTTCAATATTTGTATGTGAGAATCACAAAGAAATCTTCTGGGGGAGGATGACCCCCCTACAGGGGTTTGGTTTACAAACTTTCAGCCCCACCTAAAACAAAATTCACCAGCCGCCACTGATTATGATGCATTCTCATTTTAGGCAAAGTATAAGACAATACTTTCTTAACAGTATAATTGTAACCAGGAATAAGTCTTCAAGTAACAATATTCAAATACTAACATTGTTGGGTAAGACAGCATTTGGTTTTATTCTGAATCCAGTGAAACAGATTGGTGGTTTTAGCTGATATAAAGACTTTCAGGTGTTTATATATGTTTAAGTATTTGGCAGACGCTTTTATCCAAAGCGACATACATAAAAAATAGATATAAAACAATCACTGTAAACATTATCATTTAAGGGAAGAATGTAATACAAAATATCAATACAAAGTGTCAAGACAGAATAAACTCTCTGCTGCTGCAGCAACAGAGTTACAGTCTATAGGTCCCTAAAATATATAGATATATAATGTATTCATACATTGTTTATGTAGGATATACGCATGTATATATAATCTAATCATATTGTTTCTTCAATTTAAAAATAGCTGACCGTTTTTTTCCCCCTTCTCTGGGATTATATTCCCAGTTTTGATCTCGGACGTCTGGTCATTTATAGCGTATAAGAATATTATATTACTGTTAAGCAAACTATGAATAATAAAAACGCCAAAACATGTGTCCGTTATCATAGCTACACGTATGACAAAAAAGCGCATGAAAATCAGTGGTATTCAGTGAGGTAAGATGAATTAAATTTGCTGACAGTTCATTGCTCCTGCCAAATGAATTGCACTGAGTGGAGCGGATCACCACTCCAAGATGGCGGCTCCGCGTCTCGTCTGCGCCAGTAGGCAGTAGCGCTCAATGCTGCGTACCCTTATAAGATGTCTATGGTTATAACGTTAGCAGTGAGTTTACAGCCTCACTGATTTAACTACACAGCAAATAAAAGTCATGTTACTTAGCCAATAAACGTTATCTTACATTCAAAACTTACCCTTCTTTGTGCAACTTCAAATGTCGAACGAAGTTGGAAGTTGTTGCGTCTCCGTCTGTAATATTCGAACTGCGTGATTTGCATACGGCAATTCGTTTTTTGTTGACCAAGTCGTAGTTTTTATACCCGAACGAAACCAACTTTGGCATAATTGTTTCTCACTGCCGCATTGTTTGACAACTCATGTTCGGTGGTTGTCCTGCAATTGGATTGGATGAGAGCTGTGGGATGAAAACAACGTAGATTTAATTTGATTGGCTGTTGTACTGACAGCACACACGCTGACAAGCAGCACACACGCTTATAGACACAGACGTGTAAAATGAAAGATACGGAGCGCTCCCAAATAACTTTTTAAGGTTTGGGTTTTGGGGAAAGTAGCAAGTCATGTCAAGTCAAAAGCCTCAAGTCCAAGTGAAGTCACAAGTCATTGATGTTAAAGTCTAAGTCGAGTTGCAAGTCTCTTTACATTTTGTCAAGTCGAGTCTAAAGTCATCAAATTCATGACTCGAGTCTGACTCGAGTCCAAGTCATGTGACTCGAGTCCACACCTCTGGTATTAGGACCCTCCCTTTTGCAGGGAGGAGTTCTCACATAATATTGCACAATGAGAGGTGACTCACTTTTTTAAGTTTAACAATGTATTCTACAAAACAGGAGTAGGGTCAAACAATAGAAATGCCAGCGCTCTGAGAGAGTGAACCAAGCTATCTAAAAGTAAAGCAGTCTCTAAAAGTCTCTCATGCTTTTGTTATTTTTGGTTGCTCCGCCTTTGAATCGAAACTGACGCCTAATTTGACAGCAATCGAAATGGAAACATAACTTAACGTGTGTGTCGAGCACACACACCTCCTTCACTCTCTCTCTGTCTCCAGGCTGGTACTGTACTTCATGACTCCATTAATAATAATATATGTGTGTGTGAAATTGCTTCAAAAAGAAACACAGTAATTTCTAAGGTGTTCCATGCCAATTATTCCCTCAACAGTAGTCTACAATCATGTTTTTATCAACTGGTTAATTGATTTACTAATTCATTGATTAATAGATTTTTATTAATGGAGTTAATTTTTAAAAATTATACATAAAATAAACAATAAATAATTAATTAAATTAAGTAATGTATTCGTTCATTTAATTTAAATTAATTTATCAAAATTTACCAATTACGATCATAGTTGATTATGTCCTCAAACAGCAGCATCCAGAGAGAAGAGATTGACAGCCATTGCATGCTTGAGGGCGTGGCTGCCTTTTGATTGCTAAGCCCTGAACACAGTGTCAACATTTCAAGAAGCAAAAGTATACAAACCAAAACATAGGACATTAGGATTCGTGTTTTCCTCAGACCTGTCGGACCAGCTGTTGGAGGTTGTCGGGCTGGAGGGCGCCATGGAGATGGGTCAGATCTACACGGGCCTGAAGAGCGCTGGACGACGCCTTGCACAGTGCTCCTCTGTGACCATCAGGTCTGTACTGTACATTTGTATGCATGTCTTTCTTTGATTGGGCTTTAGCTGCTGCTCTCCAATCAACACATCGGACTTCCTTCTCATTCTCACTTGCAGGACCAGTAAGTCCCTGCCCATGCAGATTGATGGAGAGCCCTGGATGCAGACTCCATGCACTGTAAGTCTTTACTTTCTTCGCTTTCTTTAATCCAGCTGTTCCTGTATGTTTAGCCAAAATAAAACCTTCAAGAAAAACATTTTAGTTGGTAAAACACCTTACTGTCCGTGGCCGATGTTATGAGTGCATTGACGTTTATTGTGTATTGAATGGATCCCCATTAGCTGACGCCAAGGCAACCGCTGGTCTTCCTGGGGTCCATATAGGAGCCTACAAAATAAAAATACAAAGAATACATACATTACCAAACATTATACAAAAGAAAAGTACAACATACGATAAAAAAAAAGCTAGTTAAACCCAGTATTAAAAATGTATGTCATGTGGGCAGCTGCAATAGGTGTATCTTCAAAGCTGTCTTGAATGACAATTTACTTTGTGAGAGATTAAATTAAATGGCAACCGATTCCAGAATGATATACATCTATACATGACTGTACGTGCGAGGACATTGGTCCTGGGAGCAGGAAGTTCCAAATAGCCATTGCTGGCATTCCTAATGTCATGAATATGTGTCAGTTGATTTTAAAAACTGTTTGTAAAAGTAATCTGGTGATTGATCTAACATGATAGTTCTAAAGAACATAAGGAGACCACAATGCATCTTCTGTTCAACAGATAACCAGGACAGGTGTGAATGCATCTATGAAATATTGATGCGCAAAGAACATTTAAGTAGCAGTCTAGCTGCTCTGTTCTCAACAAGTTGCAGTTTGTTCAGGTCAGACTTAGTCGTAGCGGACCATATTATAGGACAGTAATGAAGATGACAGAAAACCAAGGACTGTATGACTCGACCCATTGTTGAGGGTGTCAAGTAGGTGAGCACTTCCTGACTATGGCTAAACCTCTTCCCATTTTCATTCAAATACCATCAATATGATTGTGCGCTGAGGTTCATGGGTGGTGAGGCACTAACACCTTTCGAGTAATTTTTTTTTTTCACTACATATTCTTGTACCACATATGCGCACGAAAGTACATCCATTATATTTGTTTGTCTTCTGGGTATTTTATTTTGAAAGAATCCCCACTTCTGCCCCTGTGTCACACTTGATGAGCCTCCTCCATGAATGTGCGCGGCTACGGTAAGCTAGCAGGGAAACAAATAGTGATGTGCGGATCGATACTTAAATATCGATACCGCCAATACCAGATATTTATGCTGTGATCTTGATTTTCAAGTCAAAACGTAGATACTTGTAATACTTGAGTTATTTGAGTTAATATATATCATTTACAGGAACTTGTGAAAGAGGCAATGTGACAATGTTGGATGTTTTGGATGCCGTTTTTATTAGAGATGTGCGATAATGGCTTTTTTGCCGATAACCGATATTCCGATATTGTCCAACTCTTAATTACCAATTCCGATATCAACCGATACCGATATATACAGTCGTGGAATTAACACATTATTATGCCTAATTTTGTTGTGATGCCCCGCTGGATGCATTAAACAATGTAACAAGGATTTCCAAAACAAATCAACTCAAGTTATGGAAAAAAATGCCAACATGGCACTGCCATATTTATTATTGAAGTCACAAAGTGCATTATTTTTTTTAACATGCCTCAAAACAGCAGCTTGGAATTTGGGACATGCTCTCCCTGAGAGAGCATGAGGAGGTTGAGGTGGGCGGGGTTGGGGTGTATATTGTAGCGTCCCGGAAGAGTTAGTGCTGCAAGGGGTTCTGAGTATTTGTTCTGTTGTGTTTATGTTGTGTTACGGTGCGGCTGTTCTCCCGAAAAGTGTTTGTCATTCTTGTTTGGTGTAGGTTCACAGTGTGGCGCATATTTGTAACAGTGTTAAAGTTGTTTATACGGCAACCCTCAGTGTGACCTGTATGGCTGTTGACCAAGTATGTTTTGCATTCACTTGTGTGTGTGAAAAGCCGTAGATATTATGTGCCTCGGCCGGCACGCAAAGGAAGTGCCTTTAAGGTTGATTGGCGCTCTGTACTTCTCTCTACGTCCGTGTATACAGCGTCGTTTTAAAAAGTCATACATTTTACTTTGTGAAACAGATACCGATAATTCAGGGGTCAGGGGTTTATTTTTTTTGTTTCTATCTGCAGTTAAGCCCGATGCTATCACGTTAGCTCCGTAGCTAAAGTGCTTCGCCGATGTATTGTCGTGGAGATAAAAGTCACTGTGAATGTCCATTTCGCGTTCTCGACTCTCATTTTCAAGAGGATATAGTATCCGAAGTGGTTTAAAATACAAATCCGTGATCCACAATAGAAAAAGGACAAAGTGTGGTGTAGTGGAAAGTCCAGGTTGTCAATGAGAACCAAAGTAGATTTAACACAAGAGTTTTATTTTACTCATAATCAAATGGTACAATGGTTGGGTTGAGTTGTCTAGCACACAGAAAGTTTCCCCCCCGGGCGCGCCCGTCACCATGAAAAAGAAGATGGTGCCCAAAACACTCTCTTCGTTTGGCTTTATCCCTTTCTTATCTCTCTTGTTAGTGCGTCAATGTCTTATTTTGTTTTCCCTATCTGTTCCATAGCAACTCGAATCTTTTAGACAGTCAACACATTCACTAGACAGGTTGGCATGACTTAAAGTTCACTTTTGTCCCACAGAAAAGGAAGAGAAATCAAAATGAGCATACATTTTTGACAGACATGAACTATAGGTCAAAGGTCAGAAATTCTACTACATACCCGCCTTCCAGGGTCTTAAGACCCTGGACCAAAACAATTTCTGATATAGACCACTAAATTAAATCTCTACCGCAGATAGAGGCAAAAACCTCAATGTTTTTATACGAGGCAAAAATTCCGTCTATGACCCTCCTTCAGAGCGATCGCTGTTACCAGCCTGCAGTAAAACCATCTCACAGAACACAATTAGTGGCCTACCCTTTGAGTTAGTAACGTAATACCAAAATACTTTGATCATGAACATAATTAGATGAATATATATATGCTTATTCAAGATGTATTTTCACATTAATAATGAATCAAACAAGATCTGGTTTAGAATTAATATAGACTTATGACTGTAAGCTGTTGCATTATTATTTTTCCCGGCATTTGCAATGAATGTAGTTACCAATTGATTTTGTACACACAACTGAATTTCGTATGAGTCCATGTTCGATTAGTGCTCGTATGGATGGCTCGGTGGTGCCTCAGGCTGGTGGCCTGCCGACACCTCGTTGGGCTTTTGGCTGCCTTGGTGAAGAAAGAGATCCACTCAAACAGTCTGTCTCTGTCTGTTCTTGGGGTGTGGTTCAGTCCATTGGGCAGACTGTTTAATGGCATGTCCGTGCTGGCCGAAATTGGGGAAAAGTATGGGGCTTTGGGGAAGGCGGGGCAAAGTATGGGGCGTTGGGGCTTTGGTCCAGGCCCTCGGCTTGCTTCAACGCCTCCTCGCCGCTTCGGCACTCCCGACACCTCCTTCCAGGGCTGCTGGAGTCCCGATGGACGCATCGTTCCTGGCTACGTTAGTTGTTCTCGTCATCGCTGGCAAGGTGTTGTCTCTCCTCTCGGTTCCTTCCAGTCAGGTATCGGGTGTTGGTCCTGGATCGGCTTTGATCGTGCCCCTCTTAGCGAGTGCAAGGGAATCTGGAGTGGCATTTTGGTCTCATGGTCTTTCCGCCTTCCTAGGAAGCTGCTGGTCCTGAGAAGTGCTGATCTTGTGACTGAAGATGATAACCTGTTTTCTTAAAATATGTGCCGTTGTTTGACCTAATCTTTTTGGGGAAACCATGTCGGGATATTAGATCATTCACAAAACATTTAATTACTGAATTGGCACCCTCCTTTGAGGTTGGGTTTGCTTCCGCCAACCACTGCAATTGTCAATCTAAATCATTACGTTCCTTTATCCTTGTACCGGATTGATCATATCGATTAAATAAAACCTCAACACGCTCAAACTTGACCCAATCCAAACTCACCTCCCCCCTCTGTCCCTCTCACAGGGACAGTGTTAGTCGCAGTAATAGTAATAGTAGTAGTAGTAGTAGTATTAGTAGTTTCAGAAACATCCAAGAAAAAGAAAAGACAGCTGATAGTCAAGCGCAGCAAGAACAGAGGCGGAGGACAGGTCATGTTTGAGGTCACTGTTCGCTTTTGCAATAGTACTTTGATATTTTACAACACCTAGTGAATTATTGTGGCCTCAATAATTCACTAAATAGTTGTATTTAATTTAGTCTATCTATGATGGGACTATGCACAGAAACATTAAGTTCAGAAACAGATATGTTCTGTACTAGATTATATCTAAATAGCTACTTTCCATCTGTAGTCCCTGGCTACCTAAATTAAGGGGATCCACAAATCAAGCAATAAAATTATGACACTAATTAATCATAATAAATATATACATTCATAATAATCAATAATTAATCAAAAATAATCATACTGTAGCATGTATTCAATTATAAGAAAAGTCACCAAATGCCCCTTCATGGACACATACTTACCATACAATACAACCACACCTTATTTACATCATCACACAAAGACAATACATGCTCTTGTTCACATCTGTCATCATTCGTAAAAACAACCAAGATTTTAACAGCCATACCTCACAATTTACAACAAAAATGCTCTAATGGATAAATATAATACTCATTAAATTGATGTGTCAACATAATGCCCCTCTTAGTGACCGTCTGAGCAGCCTTGATTGCTCCAAAGCCACTTTTTAATTTCAAATTTTCTATTCCTTTTGTTTTAACGTGGAGAAGGCTAATTGGTCTGTACATGTTCTGGTCTTCTTTATTTCCTGCTTTATGGATTTAATTATAGTAGCAGTTTCTCGACGTGGTAGGGAAAGTGTTTTCCGTTATTGATTTATTTATCAATCGTTGTTATACGAGCAATAATACAATCCTTATATGTTTTTAGGAAGATAGTGTCCAACCCATATATATATATCTCTAGATCGTGAGTCTGATAATGCAGCGAAGATTTTGTTTAACTTTGTTTCATTTGTTAATTCTAAAATTAGTCCATCCTGAATAAATGACAATTATTTGCACTGATTTTGAGGGATTTTTATTCAGGGTTTGTACAGACTGATGAAATGTTCATTAAAATTATTACTTATGTCCAGACTGTCTGCGATTGTAGCGCCATTGATATTTAATGTTATAGTGTTGTTTCTTGTTTGCTCTCTTCCCGTAAGTTTGTATCTGGTTTTCCATAACTCTCTATTGTTCCTTTTTGCAGCTTTAATTAATTCTAAGTGAAAGTCAGCCTTAGACTTCCGCATAAACATTGTAACTTTTGTTCCTCCAAACTTTTAAATCATACGATCTGCATTTAGACCTGTTTTTTAATTGCTCTTATGAGAGCTGAGTCCTCATGTCTTTATTAGAATCCAATGGTATTTTTATTTTAACACTCTTCTTTCTGGTTTTGTATTCGTGTATTTACAGATGTTCTCTTTAATTTTTGTCATCCAATTGTAATTCTAGTAGGGCTGCTTTCATTTGTATCATGTAGAAGCCATTTATAATATCCTTAAGTTTCTTTCTACGCGTCTTATTTAACCAGTCCAGATTAACGTCCTCCATGACGTTACTTCTGTCATACTATGCTGTTTGAGGATGTATTAATGTTTTCCCTTTCATAAATCATAATTCCTCCCCTCTTTGTCACTCGATCTGTCTTTTCTGTAATCTTGTCCCCCGGGACATTAATTAGAACGTAAAGGTGTTGTGGGTTTTAACCATGTCTCTGATAGACACGGTAATCCGGATTAGAGTCTGACAGTAACTGCTGTATTTGTTCAGTATATTTCCTGTGGTAGAAAGTTTATTAATGCGGACACGTTTGTTACTGAATACTTTCTACAGACTTCTGTCTCTCTGCGACTTTGTGTATGTAATAAACAACTATAAATATTTGATATGCTTAAATTTTGTTTTAGCTCAGCTGTTGTGTAGCTGCTAGCTCTTTGTAGCCTACAGCAGAAATGTCCAAATTGCAACCAATAGCTATGTTTTTAACAGACAACCGAAATAATTGATTTGCGTATCGGTTCAATCAGCGGCAGCTACGCCCTGTTTTATCATTTGACCTAAAAAATTTTTTGTTTCGTAGGCAGGACAGAGGGAACAATGTGGGTCATTAGTTGTCCATCTTATACCATTCTAATTGTTTTAAGGATAGTTCACATGAGCGGCCATACCTTGAGTCCCACCATATATAAGAGTCAAAAGGCTCCTATTATGAGTCGTCTAATTGGTGATCATACACTTTGGCGGTTTGGGTGGCAGGACACACGGACGCACCTCCGTCAGCCAGCGCTAGGACAGTTGGAGCAGTCCCCGTCTTCCACTCATTCCTGGGAGGCATCCCCAGTAGTTGTCAGCTGATGTCGTGCTGTCAGGCAACATCAGGAAGTTCCTTCTGTGCAGTATTGAATTGTCAGGGCACAGTTCGTAAGCAGGTCATTTCAAGGTGTGTGCAGGTTGACCACAAAGGAATGCTTCAAAGATTGTGTTGAACATTGTCCGTTGACACTTATGTCCAGCAGGGGTCTGTTTGTATCCTGCTGTTCGTCCTGCTGTCACACCTGTATTTTTTGTGAGCATGTTCTGGCTACAACTTTGGAGCTTGTCTTGTTCAGAGAAGCTGGCAGTCCCCCTGCTGCATATCCTTTCCACCCTCGCTTGACCTAGGGCACCCGTGGCTACCACCCAAGTCCGTCTGTATGGTTTTACGTTTTGTTGAGGTTTTTTCCTCCAGAATTTGGAACTCAAAACATGTACACCCATCGTTTTCATATCCTCTCGGTTAGTTCAATTTGCATATCACGTTTTAAAATTACAGTCTTAACTATCCCATTAATTGCTAATCAAAAACCTTAATTCAAAGATTATACGTACTACTTCATGTGTATTTAAGTACCCTTTTAATTCACCTAAAGACCATCTATAAGTTAATTTAAACTATTATTTGTCTATCAGTAGGCGCGAGCAAGCTGTCATGCTTGCACTCTGACCTCCTGCTGTGCCCGATACTCTCCAAAACAAAGGAATGTTTTTATTCACGTTTCTCCTTATCTTTCAGCTAAATCTTTTAATCTTTTAACTTTTAACGTCCGTACTGTGTTTATTTTTATTGTCAGCATTTTAAAATATTTAAAATCTCAGGTACCCCTTGGCATACCTTCAAGTACCTCCCTTTTTTGTCTGGGCGGAAACACCATACCCTCATTTGAGAACTACTGGTTTAGCCTATGAAAAATCCTTTGTCTCATACATCATTACACTGTACAACTCCTCTTTGGGGGGCTAGGATGACAGGGAATGCAAAACAATAACAGTGCAATACTTTTTTTTTTTATATCATGGTCGTTAATGCCTAGTTTCTCTTTTAATAGAATCTATTTTGTTTCCATTTATACCCTTATTAGTTACTGTTTACTTTTTAGTTCTTCTTCCAAAGGGAACTCTCCTGAAGGAATCAATAACTGTCTATCTATCTATCTATTACTAACCCGAGCACAATTCATGACGTCATGCTCATCTTGCAGACAGTTATTTCCATTTAGTTTTATTCTCTATTTGTAATTCTACATGCACCAATGTCACATAGAAATTTGCTTTCTTTGTTATTTATTTACATTATTATTTCTGGTTTACTTGCTGTCTGTTTACTTAAGTTCTCATATTCTGGTCTGTCTTCCTTCTGATTAGAATTTGTTTAACGCTTCTCTACGTTTTGTTTTGACAATGGCGCTGAGTGGCTCTTATCTGTACTTCTTCAGACTCTATGTTTCACAGATGCCCTTAGATGTATTAGAATATAAATTTAACTTTTATTTTATTGTGTGTTTATTCCTAAAAAAAATTAAAATGTCAATGTATGATCAATTTATCTTTATCAAATTTAAATTCAATATTATTAATTTATTTGTTGTATAACTATTAATTCAAAGTTACAATGTGTCCTAATCTATGATGTTCGTGCGTGTGTGTTTGTCTCAACTTCCCACAGGAACTGGATGGATCAGATAAGCAGCAAAGCTGTACCAAAAAAAAGTATACTAGACATATAAATGAATGATGAATTAAACAATGTTTCAATGTCCCACAATCCGTATTTATTTA
This sequence comes from Entelurus aequoreus, assembly GCF_033978785.1. Classification (NCBI taxonomy): domain Eukaryota; kingdom Metazoa; phylum Chordata; class Actinopteri; order Syngnathiformes; family Syngnathidae; genus Entelurus; species Entelurus aequoreus. The sequence goes on along the minus strand of NC_084741.1, from coordinate 23,152,793 downwards.
TTGATAATTAACCGTGTAATTTTCCATATATCTATTATTTTACTGGACTTAGCAAGCACCTACTACTAGCACACTCTACAGACCGAGAATAACTGTTTAACCACACTTGGTAATGCCAAGCTAGATGCTAACCTAGCCTTACTATGCCTCAGTAAGCAAACTTTTGCTAACCTAGCCCAATGCTATGCTAACACAATGCTAACCTAGCTCAATGCTATGCTAACACAATGCTAACCTAGCTCAATGCTATGCTAACACAATGCTAACCTAGCTCAATGCTATGTGTCACTCCTCTTCGAACTAATGCCTCACGCAGCTGTCATTCACACAGCCTCGTCACACGCACACACTCTTATCTCAAAATGTCTCCCAGCTTTTTTTTTTTTTATATGTGTCACACAGTCACTCACACACAGAGAATTTACCAGCGAGCAAGAGCCTTTTTTCCCGTATTCAAAATCTCAGTGTGTAAAACAACTGTAATATCGCACAGTCACAATCACCAGTATAGTTAAAAACAAATTCAAATGACTGGAATTAGCTCGCAGCGCCCACGAGGGGGAGCCTCCCTGCTTAGGCTGCTGCCTCCGCGATCCAACCTCTTGATAAGCGAAAGAAAATAATTATATGGATGGATCATTCACTCATGTGTTTTCTGTACATAACTTTGTCTATTTTCTCACACGCACACACATAACCAACAATTTCCCAGGTCTTGCAGATCAGCGTGGGTGCGAAAAAAGCGTGAGGGAACTCTCACAAAAGCATGAGGGAGAATTAAAACAGATAAGAAACCAGGTGCTACACAAAAGTTATTAAAATACGCAGATACATATATATAAATTTAAAAACACACATTTTTATCCCACTAAACACTCCCCCCTGGTCCGGACCAATATAAACAACTAATGCACGCGTGCTTTTGTGGAATCGGCCGTCTCATAACACACACACGCAGGTCATTCTTACTCATATAATGGCGATTAACCCATTCAGCGGAGCAAATCCTGCTTTTCCTTCCTGACCAACACGGATAACAGCCTAAGGCGCTGTAGAATTACCAGGAATCACCCTTCAATTTCTACAGTACATCGTGTCTGGTCAGTCCATATAGTTTCACCAAGGCTCTACCATATGGAGCCCTTACTCTATCCATCTATACTGCAGCAAATTTCCAAATTCGTGACAACTTGGCTCAGTTGATCTCCTTTACCGGAGTCACTGAACGATCACCTTATATCAGGCTTTTTACCCGGCTGCAGCTTCCACATAGACAGATACGTAGGACCTTCATAGACGTCATAAATTTGTGTGGGCCAAATGTCACACCAGTTTAGCCAACCTTGCCTTAAATTTCGCTGTGTCCAACTCCGGCTAACCATGTACTTGCAGAAAAGAAATTTTTCGTCTCACATCGTCTATGCTTCTACACTCCAAACCACCAAAATTCTATCAACAATCCCCATTTGTTAAAAACAAGAGATTACAAGTTTTCAACAAACACACAGACAAATGATCACATATAATACAACTCAAACCAACCAACACATGCCTCAGTCTAGGTTGTTTTTGGAGAACTATCTTTTATGAAAAAAAATTTCAGTTTTCATCTTACCGATCCCGTTTCTCTTCAGACAGACAACTTTTACACAATAAGCAAAATAGCTTGCCTTTTATTAGATGCGCGCGTGCAAGCGTTGTCTGCCTGAGAGAGAAGCCGGATCGGATGTTGACTTGCAGAGTTCTGGACCATCCTAGTTCGTGACGCCAATTTTGTAGTGGAAAGTCCAGGTTGTCAATGAGAACCAAAGTAGATTTAACACAAGAGTTTTATTTTACTCATAATCAAATGGTACAATGGTTGGGTTGAGTTGTCTAGCACACAGAAAGTTTCCCCCCCGGGCGCGCCCGTCACCATGAAAAAGAAGATGGTGCCCAAAACACTCTCTTCGTTTGGCTTTATCCCTTTCTTATCTCTCTTGTTAGTGCGTCAATGTCTTATTTTGTTTTCCCTATCTGTTCCATAGCAACTCGAATCTTTTAGACAGTCAACACATTCACTAGACAGGTTGGCATGACTTAAAGTTCACTTTTGTCCCACAGAAGAGGAAGAGAAATCAAAATGAGCATACATTTTTGACAGACATGAACTATAGGTCAAAGGTCAGAAATTCTACTACAGTGGAATCCAATGAACCCTTGTACCTAAGTTACGGTCAGAGCGAAAAAAGATGCGTCCTGCACTGCACTCTAGTCCTTCACTCTTACGTTCCTCATCCACGAATCTTTCATCTTCGCTCAAATTAATGGGGTAATCGTCGCTTTCTCGGTCCGAATCGCTCTCGCTGCTGGTGTAAACAATTTTTACATATAGAAATATAGACATTTTTATTTGATCTATTTTCAGATTCATTATTTTGAAGGGTAGTAGTTTAAGCCTACAGTAATTTTGTACTCACATGTTTATTATGTCCTAATTTCTATTGTCGTTTTATTTATACCGTGTTTTTTATTTATTATTAATGCATTTTATTATTACTTATTATTTGTGTATTTTTTTCCCTATATTGTTAAGATGCTACGCATTTTTTTAAATTTCAAATTCAAACCTGTGATGTCACTGCCAAAGAATGGAAGTATGTCACCGCTTTGGAATGTTTACAATAAAAACACAACAAAAAAATGCATTATTGTCAATATTTCAGAATAATTCCCACAAATAAAATGTTTATGTAAATTACAATATTCTGACGTACATCTTATCATATAACTGATACTAGTAAGTGTTTCCTTGTTTTAAAAAAACAGTTTAAAAAAGACAACTATAATAACAAGCTAGTCTTTTGAACGGCTCACTTCAAATTCATTTGATCAAAAACTGCTTCTAATCATACACAAAATACATTCATAGCACCTTTCAATGGACAAATCATAATATGAATTATTGTTATCATTATTGGTTTTTAACCTCCACCTGGATAAATCGTACCATACTAACTATCAGAAAAGCAATACTTTTTTTTGTCCTGTCCAGCTTCTCAGGCAAATCATATAGTTGATGTAGATGCCCATATCGGCTGTTCAGATTTACTTTACAAAAGAGAAGTGTAGGATACTTCTCTTGTTGTCTTATTTGTTTTTGACTTTATTTATATTATCATTTGGTGCAGCCTGGCCGGAGCAGGAGGGGATAGAAAGAGAAAAAAAGGAAGACAGAGGGGGAAATTGTGGGGACAAGAGGGGGATTAGACAGAGAGACAAAAACAACAACAGCAAACCCAACAACAACAACAATAGCAATACTAAACCAATAACTGACAAACAAACAGCAATCAATGCATAACCTTGAGCTTGTTTGCACGCATAATTAGATGTGCTCCCTCTAGTGGATGAAATGATGACTGTGCATCACATGACCATTGAAACATGGCTGCTGGTGTGAAAAATATAATAACATCACTTTGATGAAAAACTTTTTTAAATTTTTTATTCAGCTGTAAAAGCTGTGCATCTATTAAGAAATGATTACACTCAATTAGTGCAATCATGTTTGTAAAGAGAGTAGCAGTCGACTTGTTTATCAAAGTGAAAAGATAAACATGCCAGACGCGTGTCGAAGATGCAAATAGTCTGCCGGTCGCTACTGAGTTATTCATGCGGGAGCAGTGGCACATTTGCATAGTTGTTGTTAATAATTAGCGGGCTAACATCCATTTGGACCGTCATGTTTGTGCGAGCATTTCACAGCACCGACATCGAGCCGTGGAAATCATTTCTACGTCGGCATGGGCTGAAGAGCCCTTGCGGGCCCGCTGGTTTGGTCACGCGGCGCCTCCTCGGGCTTTGGACGGCCGCCAACAGGTAAGGAGTCGTCATGGTGAGAGGGCGCTGTAATTCAAGCGGAAACAAGCGCAATGAAGGCGAGATGTTCCATTGTGGGGCATCTTGTTGTGAGAGCAAACACTCGCCAGAAGACAAAGACGTGAGAAATTTGCAGCTGCATTGATGTATCCTTGCACTATGCCATTACAAACTGCAGTATTTCTGTAAAAAGCACATCCTGCCCAGAGAACGACCTTGTCCGTATCTGCACTGTGAACGTATCTTTTCTCCCTTCTCATCTTCTCCAGTTAATACACTCATTGTCTTTTCATATGTTCTCCCCCCCTCCAAACTGAGTCTACTCCCTCCCTCCCACCTTGTAATACAAAGAAGAACGCATCTCTCTTCTATTGCGCACTCCTTACATACCTTGCTATGAATGTGACCCTGTGCCTTTTGAGATGCTCGAGCTTCTCAAATAACAATTTTGTTTGACTACTTGATTAGAAAAATACAACAGTGGCCAAAAATATTAAATACACTTGTTAAATAAAACCTTTGCTTTGTTTTTAATGAATACTTAGGTATATTACGCTACTGTATTTTAATGTTGTGGCCCTGCGATGAGGTGGCGACTTGTCCAGGGTGTACCCCGCCTTCTGCCCGATTGTAGCTGAGATAGGCTCCAGCACCCCCCGCGACCCCAAAGGGAATAAGCGGTAGAAAATGGATGGATGGATGGGATGGATTTTAATGTTGGTCATGATGGTGGTAGTTGGAGAGCCAAGTGTTTTTGAGGGGGAACTTGGTGAAAATAGTTTGAGAATCACTGGGCTATGCATTTGATTATTCTATATATTTTTACATACAAAACAAATATGTAGATTTTACCAGAGGTGTGGACTCGAGTCACATGACTTGGACTCGAGTCAGACTCGAGTCATGAATTTGATGACTTTAGACTCGACTTGACAAAATGTAAAGAGACTTGCAACTCGACTTAGACTTTAACATCAATGACTTGTGACTTCACTTGGACTTGAGCCTTTTGACTTGACATGACTTGCTACTTTCCCCAAAACCTAAAGCTTAAAAAGTTATTTGGGAGCGCTCCGTAGCTTTCATTTTGTACGTGTCTGTCTATCAGCGTGTGTGCTGCGTGTCAGCATGTGTGCTCTCAGTACAACAGCCAATCAAATTAGATCTACATTGTTTTCATCACACAGCATTCAGCCAATCAAATTGCAGGACAACCAATGAACAAGAGTTGTCAAACAACGCGCCAGTGAGAGAGATTTATACCAAAGTTGGTTTCGTTCGGGTATAAAAACTACGACTTGGTCAACAAAAAAGGAATTGCCTATGCAAATCACGCAGTTCGAATATTACAGACGGAGACGCAACAACTTCCAACTTCGTTCGACATTTGAAGTTGCACAAAGAAGGGTAAGTTTTGAATGTAAGATAACGTTTATTGGCTAAGTAACGTGACTTTTATTTGCTGTGTAGTTAAATCAGTGAGGCTGTAAACTCACTGCTAACGTCATAACCATAGACATCTTATAAGTAGACGCAGCATCGAGCGCTACTGCTTACTGGCGCAGACGAGACGCGGGGCCGCCATCTTGGAGTGGTGATCCGCTCCACTCAGTACAATTCATTTGGCAGGAGCAATGAACTGTCAGCGCATTTAATTCATTTTACCTCACTGAATACCACTCATTTCCACACGCTTTTTTGTCATACGTGTAGCTATGATAACGGACACATGTTTTATTATCCATAGTTTGCTTAACAGTAATATAATATTCTTATATGCTATAAGTGACCAGACGTCCGAGATCAAAACCGGGAATATAAGCCCAGAGAAGGGGGGAAAAAAAGGTCAGCTATTTTTTAAGTTGAAGAAACAATATAATTACGTTATATATACATGCGTATATCCTACATAAACAATGTATGAATACATTAGATATCTATATATCTTATAGACCGTATCTCTGTTGCTGCAGCAGCAGAGAGTTTATTCTGTCTTGACACTTTGTATTGATACTTTGTATTACATTCTTCCCTTAAATGATCATGTTTACAGTGATTGTTATATATGTATTTTTTATGTATGTCGCTTTGGATAAAAGCGTCTGCCAAATACTTAAACATATATAAACACCTGAAAGTCTTTGTATCAGCTAAAACCACCAATCTGTTTCACTGGATTCAGAATAAAACCAAATGCTGTCTTACCCAACAATGTTAGTATTTGAATATTGTTACTTGAAGACTTATTCCTGGTTACAATTATACTGTTAAGAAAGTATTGTCTTATATTTTGCCTAAAATGAGAATGCATCATAATCAGTGGCGGCTGGTGAATTTTGTTTTAGGTGGGTCTGAAAGTTTGTAAACCAAACCCCTGTAGGGGGGTCATCCTCCCCCAGAAGATTTATTTGTGATTTTCACATACAAATATTGTAGATCTTTGCTCCTTCTCAACTCTGTGGTAATGTTATTTTCATAAAATACAACCAATAGTACATTAATGTTAAATCTTACTTGTGAAAAGTAATCCCCCGATTCCTATTTTCAACAGTCCGCTCATTTGAGCAGGAAAACGCTGAACACCAGCCCGGCATCTTTGTTTTCTACCTGTCAACTGTCAGTTTAGGCTGCTCGCTGGCTCCTCATCACCACTTCAAGATGCAATATGCTCGCGTCACAGCAACCAATACTGCGTCTACTTATAAGATGTCTATGGTTATAACATCATTTCAAACACATCAATCTGTTGCGTCCACTGCAGTTTGCTACCTTATTCATACTTTTTATCAAGTGATTTTTTTAAGCAGGGTTGCATGAGGTACCTATACATAACGTTACGTTAGTCAATGTATCACACACAGTAACATAACGTTAGACGGCGGTCAGCAGCACCGTGTATTTTAGCCACCTACAAAAAGACAAACATAGTCAAATAAAGGTCAGTTAAAATTTATACTATATTAAGAATATGTGTACATATTGCATAGGGCCCTGACATCTAAAAAGTACAACTCTGTTCATTGTTATGTTCATGTATTTGTTATGTTTTTCATGTGTACTCACACATCAACACACGTACAGTATGAGATGAGATCAATGAGATAAGGTAAGAACAGAATAGAAACTGCTGTGGAACTAGTTACAATACAATATGCCATGGAAATACAATGTTAACACTTTTGTACAAATAAGTACAGTTGCACTTGTTTTTGCAAATGTGTTTATTCTGTAAAGGAATGAGTTAAATGTTTTAAATTGTTTAAACTATTAAAATGACTGGTTAATAGTGCTATTATGAATTGCAATGTCAGTACTATTTTTTTTCCTGTTATTTCAAATGCACTTGTTTTAATAAATAAATACAGCGGTTTAAAAGCATACACAATCTGTGCAAAGATATTAGTCTGTGGTTAAAAGGACTTGAAAGGACTCGAAACTCAAAATGCAGGACTTGTGACTTGACTTGAGACTTTCCAGTCTTGACTTTGGACTTGACTCGGGACTTGCCTGTCTTGACTCGGGACTTGACTCGAGACTTGAGGGCAAAGACTTGAGACTTACTTGTGACTTGCAAAGCAATGACTTGGTCCCACCTCTGGATTTTACATTAAAAACCTGGCAGCTCAGTTGCCATAATTTTACTGCAAAATCTAAGGGTTTTTACATTGTAGTGCTATAAATAAAAAAAACTGTACTGCTGCTACCTGTTTGTTTTTTTAACAATCTATGGTTGTTGTTTTTATGGTGGATTAATGTAAATGAAAAAACGGTACCACAGGTTGTTTTTTCTCTCCGATAAATTTCTGGTGACTGAGCTGCCAGCTTTTTACCGTAATATGTATTCCGTCATATAGACTACGATTACATTGCAGGCCAAAGTGGCCTAAATTCTTATTTTTTAGAAATCTGATTTTTTCCAGACTCGAGTGTAAACGCGTACAGGCGCCAATGTGGCCCCAATGCCACTTGCATGCGCAGTTTGATAAAGTGAAAACAACGGAAGTTGACCGGATTCCGTAAATGTACGTGAAAATAAATAGTAATATAATGTATGAATGGATATAGATAGTGTAATATATTTGGGAGGGTTTTAATATTTTATGGCTGTTAAGTAGAGGGCGCACAGACATCAGCGTGGATCTACGGGAGCTTTATTTTTCAACTGGGTTCAATCCCCACCTTCTACCATCCTAGTCACGTCCGTTGTGTCCTTGGGCAAGACACTTCACCCTTGCTCCAGATGGGTGCTGGTAGCGCCTTACATGGCAGCTCCCTCCATCAGTGTGTGAATGTGTGTGTGAATGGGTGAATGTGGAAATATTGTCAAAGCGCTTTGAGTACCTTGAAGGTACAAAAGCGCTATACAAGTATAACCCATTTATCATTATTTATTTAACTCATTTACGTAAACATACGCAATGTACTTAACATGTAAGCAAATGCGCCACAGCGTCATTTCCAGTCCTTCAACAATCGCTATTTCTTCGGAATCCAAATATATATTCATATATTACAAATAGCCTATTAATTGCACACTACTAGTGATGCACCAAAAAGTCAGCCGTCAGAAAAGACTTTGCTCACTGAAACCGGGTGTTGTGATGAAATATCCACTTCCGCTGGCAAGTGGCGTCTTTCCCCGCGCACACGAATGACGTAGTTCGCCCAAAGATGACAAAAAAGGCGTATTCTGGTCGAATCTGAATAAAAAAGATCAGATTTGAAGCACTTTGGAGCGTTTAGACTCGCAAAAAAATTGGATCTGTGTCACTTGAGGGCAAAAAAATCTGAGTTGGTGTGCAGTGTAAACGGGGCCTTTGAAAGTTTTGTTGTACTTGTGCAATGACAATAAAGACCTATCTATCTATCTATCTATATTTTACATGAACAACTACAATTCTAAGCCAAACAGATATATATATATATATATATAGATATATATATAACATTTTTATTTTGGAATAATAATACTTGTTGCATTGCTAGATAATAATAAAGTTTAAAAGATACTCATTTGCATGCAGTACATATATTTGTTTCCTTAACAAATACATTCAGTAAGTAAGGATAAAGTACATCATTTGACATATTATTTCCAGGCTATTGCGGGCCACATTAAATTAAGTGGCGGGCCAAATCTGGCCACAGGGCCTTGAGTTTGACACTTGTGCTCAAAATAAATCATACTAATCACAGTAAAACTGTATTTAAATAAAAATAAATGCACTTCTGTCTTTGAGTATTCGATAGGAAATTAAGCAAAATAAGGGATCAGTATCAAGATGCTTTAACAAGCATCATGCAAGGAAAATGGCAAACCTTTCATTTCCCGAATGGAACTTCCTTTCAAGGATAGTAAGTTATCTATTAAACCTTTTTTAATGACCTATTCTGCGGTCAACAAATCAATCAATCACAATATTACTTGTATAGCCGATAATCCCAAGTGCCTTAAAGGGCTTCACCAACAACAACGACATTCCCTGATCTGGACAAGGAAAACTCCAAAAGCCCGAGATGGGAAAAAGAAGAAACCTTGAGAAGGGGCCGCATATCAATCAATCAATCAATCAATGTTTATTTATATAGCCCTAAATCACAAGTGTCTCAAAGGGCTGTACAAGCCACAACGACATCCTCGGTACAGAGCCCACATATGGGCAAGGAAAACTCACCCCAGTGGGACGTCAATGTGAATGACTATGAGAAACTTTGGAGAGGACCGCATATGTGGGTAACCCCCCCCTCTAGGGGAGACCGAAAGCAATGGATGTCGAGTGGGTCTGACATAATATTGTGAAAGTCCAACACATCAACGAGAGTCCAGTCCATAGTGGGGCCAGCAGGAACCATCCCGAGTGGAGACGAGTCAGCAGCGTAGAGATGTCCCCATCTGATGAACAGGCTAGCGGTCCACCCCGGGTTTGGAGCAGAGTAGAAAAGAAACGGCAGATCAACTGGTCTAAAAAGGGAGTCTATTTAAAGGCTAGAGTATACAAATGAGTTTTAAGATGAGACTTAAATGCTTCTACTGAGGTAGCATCTCTAACTTTTACCGGGAGGGCATTCCATAGTATTGGAGCCCGAATAGAAAACGCTCTATAGCCCGCAGACTTTTTTTGGGCTCTGGGAATCACTAATAAGCCGGAGTTCTTTGAACGCAGATTTCTTGCCGGGACATATGGTACAATACAATCGGCAAGATAGGCAGGAGCTTGACCGTGTAGTATTTTATACGTAAGTAGTAAAACCTTAAAGTCGCATCTTAGGTGCACAGGAAGCCAGTGCAAGTGAGCCAGTATAGGCGTAATATGATCAAACTTTCTTGTTTTTGTCAAAAGTCTAGCAGCCGCATTTTGTACCATCTGTAATCTTTTAATGCTAGACATAGGGAGGCCCGAAAATAAAACGTTACAGTAATCGAGACGAGACGTAACGAACACATGGATAATGATCTCAGCATCGCTTGTGGACAAAATGGGACGAATTTTAGCGATATTACGGAGATGAAAGAAGGCCGTTTTAGTAACACTCTTAATGTGCGACTCAAACGAGAGAGTTGGGTCGAAGATAATACCCAGATTCTTTACAGAGTCACCTTGTTTAATTGTTTGGTTGTCAAATGTTAAGGTGGTATTTTTAAATAGATGTCGGTGTTGAGCAGGACCGATAATCAGCATTTCCGTTTTCTTAGCGTTGAGTTGCAAAAAGTTAGCGGACATCCATTGTTTAATTTCATTAAGACACGCCTCCAGCTGACTACAATCCGGCGTGTTGGTCAGCTTTAGGGGCATGTAGAGTTGGGTGTCATCAGCATAACAGTGAAAGCTAACACCGTATTTGCGTATGATGTCACCTAGCGGCAGCATGTAAATACTAAAGAGTGCAGGGCCAAGAACCGAACCCTGGGGAACTCCGCACGTTACCTTAACATAGTCCGAGGTCACATTGTTATGGGAGACACACTGCATCCTGTCAGTAAGATAAGAGTTAAACCAAGACAAGGCTAAGTCTGTCATCCCAATACGCGTTTTGATACGCTCTAATAAAATATTATGATCAACAGTATCGAAAGCGGCGCTAAGATCAAGAAGCAGCAACATAGATGAAGCATCAGAATCCATCGTTAGCAATAGATCATTAGTCATTTTTGCGAGGGCTGTCTCCGTAGAGTGATTTGCCCTGAAACCGGATTGAAAAGGTTCACAGAGATTGGTAGACGCTAAATGTTCATTTAACTGCTGTGCTACAATTTTTTCGAGGATTTTCGAGATAAACGGAAGGTGGGACACCGGCCGGTAGTTTACCAGGAGATCAGGATCGAGGTTAGGTCTTTTGAGTAGAGGATGAATAACCGCTTTTTTGAATGCTAGGGGAACCGTGCCAGAGGAAAGTGATAAGTTTATAATATTTAACACTGATGGACCTAGTAATACAAAAATCTCCTTGATAAGTTTCCCAGGAATTGGGTCAAGTAAACATGTTGTTTGTTTTGTCCCATTTACACATTTTGACAATTCCTCCAATGTTATTTCATCAAAGAGAGCGAAACTATTTTGGAGGGCGGTATCCGTCGTATATACAGTCGTATCTGTGTTAATAGAACCCAGTTGTAGCTGAGATGCATTGTCTTTAATTTCTTTTCTAATGACTTCAATTTTCTTATTAAAGAAATTCATAAAGTCATCTGCTGAGTGGGTGGAGCTACTGGGAGAAGTCCCTTGTTGGGTTAGAGATGCTACTGTACTAAACAGAAATTTAGGATCATTTTTGTTGAGGTGGATGAGATTTGAGTAATATTTAGCCTTAGCTGAGGTAAGCATGCGTTTATAAGTTATTAAACTATCACACCATGCTTGATGGTAAACCTCAAGTTTAGTCGCACGCCATTTGCGTTCCAGCTTTCTACATGATAATTTCTGGGCTTTAGTTTCTTCTGTAAACCATGGGGTACGCCTTTTAGGGGCCCTTTTTAGCTTTAGCGGTGCTACAATATCAATGGTGTCGCGCAGGACGTCATTAAAGTTGTTAGTGAGGTTATCAATAGAGCCCACATAATTTGGGAATGGTGCCATTACCGAAGGCAGTAGGTCAGTAAGAGTCGTCGTTGTGGCAGCATTAATGTTGCGGCTGCTATAGTAGTTATTATTATTATTATTAGTTTGTTGACAAGGAGTCAGAACTTCGAATTTTATAAGGTAATGATCGGACATTACTTTAGTGTACGGGAGTATCGTAACTTTAGAGGTGGTGACACCCCTGACAAGCACTAGATCTATCGTATTACCGTTGCGATGCGTGGGTTCATTTATTATTTGTGTAAGACCACAGCTATCAATTATAGTCTGGAGCGCCACGCATGGAGGGTCCAATGGGGTATTCATATGGATATTAAAGTCCCCCATTATGATTATATTGTCGGCGTGCGTCACTAGATCAGCAACAAACTCTGAGAATTCACTGATGAAGTCCGAATAGGGCCTAGGGGGGCGGTAGATAACAGCCAGGTGGAGAGGCAGCGGTGTGACAAACCTCAAAGTGAGCACCTCAAACGAGTTATATTTATTATTTAGGTTAGGTGTAAGATTATAGTTTTCATTGTATATTAGTGCGACACCCCCTCCCCTTTTAAGAGGTCGGGCAACATGTGTATTGGTATAGCCAGGAGGAGATGCTTCATTTAGCGCAAAAAAATCGTCTGGTTTGAGCCAGGTCTCGGCGAGACCAACGACGTGAAGTTTGTTGTCTCTGATGACTTCATTAACTAATAGCGTTTTGGAAGATAATGATCTTATGTTTAAAAAGCCCATATTATAGGTAGTGGGCTGTTTTGAGGATTGTTTGTTGAAATTATCCGAAGTAGCAATATTAATAATGTTGCGTTTATTATGCGTATTGCACTTTAAATAGTTTCGACCATATCTAGAAATTGATACGACGGGGATATTCAGATTGTTTGCTTGATGCTGCCATAAACTGAACGCATCATAGTTAGCCACCTCAGTACAATGTATGTCTGCCTCTGACACGGTCACAAAAGAAAAAAACATTATGTGAGTTGAGTTTTATTCTAAGAGAATTGCTATGTGTGCAGGGATTATCCAGCCTGACGCCGGCTAGTTCTAGTTTAAATGGCTTCTTACCCGGAGACTCCACGCTTCTTTGGTTAGCTTTTCTCTTTGTTGTTAGCCCAGCTCGGCATCCCCGCTTCTGCTTCCGCTCGCACCGCCTATGTCGTCTCCATTGGCGGTCACCGCTAGCACTTGACTCCGCTGCTACAAAGGCCGCTCGATGTAGCCCGCGAAGCATTCCCATGCTAGCGAGGAGGTCCACCGTACATGCATCTTTCAGTCTATAACGACCCGATCCATCCACATCCAGAATTGTCTGTCGGTCATATGTGATCACAGAGTGTTCACGCTTTGAGCCAGCCATGAAATTGACAGAAATGACGGGTGTTTTTTGCCAAATCGCTCTACACTCCCAAGAGCGTTAGCAGAGCCGCTGCATTCCCATGCGCCGCCATTTTATGTGGGGACCCCTCACCTGGGTGACCAGCTGCAATGGATGCCGAGGGGGTACAGTTATCGAATTATTACATCGGGAAGACAGCAGAGGGTCGTAGGAGGATCTTCTTGCATGTATGTAGACATGTAGGCAAGTCAACAATGCAGAGTTGTCACCAACTGATGTATGGTCTACCCCGGGTCACGATTTGGGACAGCTAGCGCGTCTTCCAGACTGGTACCCCTCCAGACAAACAACGTTTTATGTTCCAATTGTTTAAAACATTGTTTAATACATATTATTAGGGGTGTGCTGATCCTGATACCAAATATCGGTTCAATATTAGCATCAGATTATATTTACTTTTTTTTCACAGAGAAACACAATCTATTCTAGTTTTCCATTTAATCTATTCTCTTGATAATCTGTCCCTATTTATCTGTGATGTTTATGACCTAATCTATTTATATTCTGTCTATTTACATTGTTATGTACAAACTGTCGTCGTTGTGGTACTAATTGGGTAAACATGGTAGGCTACTAGCAGCTTGCAGCTGCACAGCAGCTTAGCACACAAAAACCCTCAAGCTAGACATACATAATAATTATTCTTAATTGAACAATATTGCAGTCTAAAACAGCACATTTGTCAAATATAAACATCATTATAACTGCATATTACTTACACATACAAATTCTCCAAGGCAGAAGCGTATTTAGAAAGTATCCAATAACAAACGTGTCCGCACCATTCAACTTACTGCGTCATGAGCTTAACTTCATGAATTATTGTGGCTGCTCATTGTTGCCAAAAAAGAATTACCACTTCAATTAAAGCCAGCATAAATCGATTTCTGACAGTTGATAATAAATAGGTTAGTGTTTTTCAAACCTACCGTTGTTCTCTGCTTGATTTGTTTTACTTGATCCGACCTTTTCCAACATCCACAATACAAAATAATAAAAGTTTATGCTGATATTGTGTCGGCCAATGCTCAATATCAAGACTGTTTCGGGAGTTAAAAAGCTAATCTCATGCCTTTGATAGGTGAGACGGAAAAATACTTTTGATGGTATTTGATCGTAATAACATAATTTTACCAACATAATTTGCTAACTTTGTGACTAATACTACCAACCTCTAAACCAGAGGTCTCTAAAGTGTGGCCCGGGGGCCATTTGCGGTAGGCAGCTAATGTTTTAACGGCCCGCGGCAGATTCTAAAAATACTATTACATCCATTTTCTACCGCTTGTCCCTTTCGGGGTCGCGGGGGGTGCTGGAGCCTATTTCAGCTGCATTCGGGCGGAAGGCGGGGTACACCCTGGACAAGTCGCTACCTTACAAATAAACTTTATTATAAATTATTGACCTATTTACTTCAAATCAAATAATCCACTTTTAAAATGTTGCACAGTTTGCATTTTTGCTATAAAACAGTGTTTTCTTTAACAAAAATGGCATGAAACATTAAAAAAAAAACAATTATATCGACAGATCTAAAGTTAATCCAGAGATTTAAACGTTGAAAAACATTTTTTATTCATGCCTTAATTTTTTTTCATGACCGAAACCCTTCTGGGTCCCTGGGACCAAACTTGTGGAAAGCCTAAAAGCAGGGTTATCAAAAATGCGGGCCGGATCAGGATCGAATAGGTTCAATCCGGCCGAGGAGATGGTTAGTTGGTTGGTTGAAGTTTAGTTTGAAAATTATAGCAGTTTCAACATGATACATGACTTTAAAATTTAGCTGCATTTTTTAATTAAAAAACTGCTGTTCTTAATTTGTCCACTGGATGTTGCAATAGCAGTTCTGTTAGGCAAGCAAATAGTTTATACCGGGACAAGCAAGTACCGTATACCAAGCAAGAGGTACACGGTAAAACGGGGCTGCGACTCCTCCCCCTCGACCAAACAAGAGTAAAATAAACAAGTGGTAAGCCCACTTCAAATGCTGAATGAGACACTGCCCCGTGGAATAATTCTGTGCAAATTATTGTCTCCTGTGCAAATTTAAAGAAAGTGAACAGTTTGTGATTCCTGCAATACTGTCAGTCTTTTGAGTTTTTATTTTTGGTTTGTTGAAATTGTTCACACGTTGAACAGCTTTTATTTTTCTATCAATACACTGCAGTGGCGGGCCGTGCGTTTCCCACCTAGGCCTTCAGTGATGTCCGACTTCAATGATTACCTCTCAAAATACCATAATTGATGTCACCACATGACCATTGCTGGAGAAATACTATACAGGAACATATTTACATTCTACTGGGCATTGGATCACCTCAACAGTGTACAAAACGGGTTACTTTCTGGCGCATTTAAAAATCTATTAAAACGCATCAGCAATTAAAACATATCTTATGTGGCACTGTCAAAATTAAAATTGCAAAAAACATATTAAAAGTGAAAAAATGTAATATTTGAACTCACAATTTGTTACATCTATTCGACGCCGAATAAGCCAGTCGGCTGATTCGAGTAGAAATGGCGGGCATTTCTCCACTTCATCGTCAGAACAGCTGAGCTAGTTTCCGGGGTTGGCCGACATCATCTCACAAGATGTTGTTTCTCTTTAAATATCCTTCTTGAAAATGGCCTTGCAAATATATATCTGCCACCTAATCAACGTTTTGTTCTCCTTCTCTGCTATCCCGGTCTGGCTACGGCGCAACAATTCCTGCTTCCTGCTAAATTGAAACTTGTGAATGGATACTCACTTTGGAATGACAAGTGAGTATCCAATCACAGTCTCGTTAACATCAGGCTACTTATATGGGCTACTGTCAACAACTTGTAATCTGATTGGCTATCGTAACTGTCCCTTAACTCTGTGTTCTCAAATTCATCCGCTAACGGTCCCGATGAGTATCCAATCACAGGACGCGTAAATGTCACGTTCAAAGTGAGGCCATCCAGAACTCATTATCTGATTGGCTACCGCAACTGTCTATCAACTCTATGTCCCCGTTCACTGACAGTGCACAGACGCCCACATTGTTGATTCTGAATGCTCTGGGCAAATTTCGTACAGCATGGCAACATAAGCTAGCTGAATTCTGATTGGATACAAACTCCAACCTAAAAACAACAGCACTGGAAGGAGCATAATATGACATGAAGAGAATATGAATACTTTTAGATATTTAGGGAAAGTAAATTTAAAAATGTATCTTTAATTATGATCATGATTTCTGGTTATGTTAGGCCAGCAGAGAAGGCCTTGCTGGCCCTGATGGCACACCACTGATACACAGTGATGGCGAGAAGACATGGTGTAGCTCAACCCAATTGAGTAGTTTTTATCTCAGTTTGTAGGGTTTGTTGATATAGCACATGGGGGGGGGGGGGGGGGGGGGGGGGGTATATTGTAGCGTCCAGGTGTTGTGCCGGATAATGCAGTCTGCAGGTGTACCTAATGTTGTGGCCCAGCAGCGACTGCGGCACGGATTTCATATTTCATTCATTCACAACTCCTCCAACACGAACATTATTGTTTTTGCACTTTTGGCTTCTTATTAAATAACTTTTTAAATAGATTCAATCTTGCACGTGGAACATTTAAAGGCCTACTGAAATGAATTTTTTTTATTCAAACGGGGATAGCAGATCTATTCTATGTGTCATACTTGATCATTTCGCGATATTGCCATATTTTTGCTGAAAGGATTTAGTATAGAACAACGACGATAAAGATTGCAACTTTTGGTATCTGATAAAAAAAAAGGCTTGCCCCTACCGGAAGTAGCGTGACGTAGTCAGTTGAACATATACGCAAAGTTCCCTATTGTTTACAATGATGGCCGCATGAAGTGAGAGAGATTCGGACCGAGAAAGCGACAAATTCCCCATTAATTTGAGCGAGGATGAAAGATTTGTGGATGAGTAAAGTGCAAGTGAAGGACTAGTGGGGAGTTGAAGCTATTCAGATAGGGAAGATGCTGTGAGAGCCGGGGGTGACCTGATGGGAATGACTACAACAGTAAATAAACACAAGACATATATATACTCTATTAGCCACAACACAACCAGGCTTATATTTAATATGCCACAAATTAATCCTGCATAATAACACCTGCGTGTTTGTTAGGCTAGCTCCTAGCTCCTCTGCTAGCTCCTAGCTCCATAGAACACGCCAATACAATTCAAACACCTGATCAACACACACAATCACTCAGCCCAAAAGACCGTTCACCTAACCCAAGGTTCATAAAGCTTATATATTTTTTAAAAAGTTACGTACGTGACGCGCACGTACGGTACGGTACGTGTTATGCTAGCTCCTATGCTAGCTCCTAGCTCCATAGAACACGCCAATACAATTCAAACACCTGATCAACACACACAATCACTCAGCCCAAAAGACCGTTCACCTAACCCAAGGTTCATAAAACTTATATATTTTTAAAAAGTTACGTACGTGACGCGCACGTACGGTACGGTACGTGTTATGCTAGCTCCTAGCTCCATAGAACACGCCAATACAATTCAAACACCTGATCAACACACACAATCACTCAGCCCAAAAGACCGTTCACCTAACCCAAGGTTCATAAAGCTTATATATTTAAAAAAAGTTACGTACATACGCAAAAAAAAGTTGCGCACATACGGTCAAGCGATCAAATGTTTAGAAGCCAAAGCTGCATACTCACAGTAGCACGTCTGCGTCTTTGTCATCCAAATCAAAGTAATCCTGGTAAGAGTCTGTGTTGTCCCAGTTCTCTACAGGCGTCTGTGTATCGAAGTCAAAAGTCCTCCTGGTTAGAGTCTCTGTTATCCGAGTTCTTCCATCTTGACTGCATCTTTCGGGAATGTAAACAAAGAAGCGCCGGCTGTGTACTGTTGTGGCTGACTACGTTCGAAAAATACGTCCATTTCGCACCGACAACTTTCTTCTTTGCTTGCTCAGCTTCCTTCTCCATAATGCAATGAACATGATTGAAACAGATTCACGAACACAGATGTCCAGAATACTGTGGAATTATGAAATGAAAACAGAGCTTTTTCGTATTGGCTTCAATGTGGAAGGCATACCCGTGTTCGCCGTTCTACGTCACGCGCATACGTCATCCTCAGAGGCGTTTCGAACCAGAAGTTTAGCGGCAAATTTAAAATGTCACTTTATAAGTTAACCCGGCCATATTGGCATGTGTTATAATGTTAAGATTTCATCATTGATATATACACTATCAGACTGCGTGGTCAGTAGTAGTGGGTTTCAGTAGGCCTTTAAGTGTGGGCTTTAGTTGATATAACACTCCCGTCCCGGAAGAGTTACTGCTGCAAAGGGTTCTGAGTATTTGTTCTGTTGTGTTTATGTTGTGTTACTGTGCGGATGTTCTCCCAAAATGTGTTTGTGATTCTTGTTTGGTGTGGATTCACAGTTTGGCGCATATTTCTAACAATGTTAAAGTTGCTTATACGGCCACTCTCAGTGTAAACTGTATCGCTGTTGATGAAGTATGCCTTGCATTCACGTGTGTGTGCGTACACGTGACTGGGCGGGCACGTTGTTAGAAGGGATGAAAAGCGGACGTGACGTCAGCTCGTAGAGGACGTTAAAAGCAGTGCATTAAATTTTTATTTAAATTGTATTTGATATGCCATTGATATTTTTAAATTTTTATCATTGTTATTTGAAACTCGATTTTGCATGTCACTATAAAGTTATATAAGCCTTGCTTGTTCAATATTTAATGCAAAACTTGTTTGGGTCCCTATAAAAAAGGTTAATTTGTTCAACCTTGGCCCGCGGCTTCGTTCAGTTTAAAATTTTGACCCACTCTGTATTTGAGTTTGACACCCCTGAGTTAGCACATGATTAATATGTGGAATTGACAAATGAGGTAGTTGATACATTCAGTTTTTATTTATGCTCTATTTAGATTTTTGTCAATCCCAGATGGGCTGTGATTTAAAGTTTAATGGCTTTGTAGATACACTGAGATTAGGTCTAAATTCATAGTGTTCTTCATGGGGTTTTTGAAACGGCACCGACCTTTTCCTCAGGATTTTCAACTCGCTTGAAGCGTTTTGTCAAGAGGATTATTGTGATATGTACATTTTCAGAATGTGTTTGTTCTATTTTGGGGCGAAATAAAACAAAGAGAACAATCTGTGGAGTGAATTATATTTATATAGCGCTTTTCTCGAGTGACTAAAAAAGCTTTACATAAACGGTAGAAAATGGATTGATGGTTGGTGAAACCCATTATCCAAGTTACATTTAATCCAGTGTGGGTGATACTGGGAGCAGGTGGGTACAGTGTCCTGCCCAAGGATACAACAGCAGTGACTAGGATGGCAGAAGCGGGGATCGAACCCAGAACCCTCATGTTACTGGCACAGCCGCTCCACCAAAAGTTGTATGACGCCCCACGATGTAGTCTTAGCTGTATTTTTAAGTTATCAAGCCATGATTTTACCCGTCCGGCCCACGTGGGAAGAGATTATTCTCCATGCGGCCCCTGAGCTAAAATGTGTCTGAAGGTTAAAAAAATCTATATATTCTATTTAGGGATGTCCGATAATGGCTTTTTGCCGATATCCGATATTCCGATATTGTCCAACTCTTAATTACCGATACTGATATCAACCGATACCGATATATACAGTTGTGGAATGAACACATTATTATGCCTAATTTGGACAACCAGGTATGGTGAAGATAAGGTCCTTTTTATAAAATAAAATAAAATAAAATAAGATAAATAAATTAAAAACATTTTCTTGAATAAAAAAGAAAGTAAAACAATATAAAAACAGTTACATAGAAACTAGTAATTAATGAAAATGAGTAAAATTAACTGTTAAAGGTTAGTACTATTAGTGGAGCAGCAGCACACACAATCATGTGTGCTTACGGACTGTATCCCTTGCAGACTGTATTGATATATAATGTAGGAACCAGAATATTAATAACAGAAAGAAACAACCCTTTTGTGTGAATGAGTGTAAATGGGGGAGGGAGGTTTTTTAGGTTGGTGCACTAATTGTAAGTGTATCTTGTGTTTTTTATGTTGATTTAAAAAAAAAAAAAAATACAAAAATAAAAACGATACCGATAATTTCCGATATTACATTTTAAAGCATTTATCAGCCGGCAGCCCGATATTGTCGGACATCTCTAATTCTATTGGTTTCGAAAATGAAAAAATATCAAAATGGCCCGCGCATGCTTTTATTTTTCAGTGGGCGTTACCGAAGAAATGCGCTTTGTGAGGTTTGGTCTATTTCTGTTAGTTTACAAAGCAGATCTTCCACATCCAAATTGGCAGACTCACTGACATATCACGTCTACGTAATTACTAGTATGTTTATATTTGTAGTTCTTCACACCTCTAATACATCGCTTTTCAAGTTCTAATCCCAAATATGTGGGTATTTACAAAGTTTCTGGGATGAAAACAAAAGGAATGTAGTATTTCTTTGTAAAGGCGCACCGCCAACTACTGGCCTGGCATGCAAATTATATAATTTTCAGTGGTTTTCCGGCAGGGACTGTTTTGTCTCTCTTTTTTCAAACACTCTTGGTTGTTGAGGTCTCAAAGTACTATCAGACAACATGGATCCAGGACTACTCAGGTTCTGGGATTTGGGCCACCGTAGCATTACACACAGTTTGAACAGTAACACGGTTTGAATATTTAATGAGGTGATTCTTTGGCGTACCAATGGAGGAAGCCCGCGCACCACAGTTTGGTGGTCCTAATGCAATTGTCTGCTCGTCCCCTTAGATCGAGATCGTGCACAAGAACCAGGCTCGCATGCTGATGGGTCCTCAGCAGAGCCGAAGCTTCTTCTCCTCACTGGTCAGAAGACGGCGGGCCGAGAGCAAAGACTGACGCGTTTAGATTTAGCGAGCCTCAATAGTCCACATGAGGGACCACAGAGCAGACGACACGGGGCGTCCTGACTTTGCCCGCCTGGAGACGTGGACGAGGAGCGAGGAGCGTCATTGCCTGCTTGATAGCTCAGAGTGCAGTAGCAAACTGTAGGTTGTGTTTGTGTGTCGCCTTCAGCATCAAGACCACCTTTGCCCCGCAGTCAGGTGGGTTCTGGGCCGGATGTGTAGTTCTCATCGCTGACTTGTTGGGAGTTCACGTGACTTTAGAACAAAACCAAAGGGTTTTGTCATTCTTGCTGTTGTGATCGGTGCCATGTTGCCAAAAGAGGAATGTGTTTCTATTTATTTATTTATTCATATTTGGCTGCTGTTGTCGACGTTTTGAACCAGTTTGCAGCATCCGCTCTCTTTCTCTTTCTCCTCCATGGCTCCTTCCTGCCACTTGCTATTGATTGTTCATAAAAAGACATGCATGCCACGTGTGCATGCTTGACACCTACTGCTCACTTGGAACACATCAAACTGCATCTACTGAACAGATAGTTGTTGTTTTTATATCATTTTTATTATGACCACTTATTGTAGTC
>NC_084741.1:23098489-23128489 GCF_033978785.1 Entelurus aequoreus | reverse complement strand
AGGTGACTCCACCTGCGCTTCACATCACATCCTCGTCATCTGCTCGGATCCAAGATGGCATCGAACCAGCGTGACCGCCACCCACTTCCGTCCTTACGTCCGCCTTTCAAGCGGGGTGTTGAGCGTTAAAAGCTTGCACCCGGCCTTCAATCTATCGTCACTTCTACTCTTCCCAAACTTTACCGCAGTGAGGTCAGTTCATGCTTATAGAGTCTTCCAAGACCGAATAGTCCGGTTGTGATTGATTAAATGACCTGGATGAACGACAAGATCCATAGACACGAGTAAAAGTCCTTTTCAGAGAGTCAAAGTGTATGTTTTAGTAGTTATGTTGTTGTTACAATAGAATATACATTCAATGATAGCCAGTGTTGGCACTAACGCGTTACTTTGTAATGCGTTACTGTAACGCTGTTACTTTCGGCGGTAAATAGTAATCTAACCCGTTATTTTTTATATTCAGTAACTCAGTTACTACATGATGCTTTACTGCGTTACTTTTTATGTAGTACCTGTTATGTTCGGCGGGGAAGGAGACGACACAGCAACAGGAATAAAGCTCAACAGTTTTATTTGAGCTTGATGATGTGGTGGAGTGTTTATGCTACTGTGTATGTTTGCAGGACTATGTGAAGCGTTACATTGAATATTTACCAGTGGTTGTAAGTGCGTGTTGAGTGAGAAGGCGACCAGTTTAGTAGGGCGAGGCAGGTAGGAGAATCCGTGATACAAGCGGGGGTCCGTGGGACTGAGAGGGGCGTCAAGAGGTCCAACTCCAAAGTGGGGGTCGAGGATCGAGGGAGGCAGTCAGAATCCAGAGGGGTCCAGAGAAATGAGGCGCACAGCTCACTTCCAAGGCGACGGAGGGAATTCTGGGGAAAACAAGAGAAGCGACAAGGACAAATGAGCACAAGGGCAGAAGGTCACTTGGAGCGAGCAAACAAAAGGTGAGGAGCCAGAGACGAAAGCTTACTGCAAGCAGAGACTACGTTCCAGCGTTGGTTCTCTGGACACGCTGGCTTTTATGGGGAGTGGTGTCATCAGCAGCAAGTGTGTTGATTGATGATTGCGCACAGCTTTGCTGGCGCGTGGCAGCAGAAGCAGAGCGTGTATGGGCGTGTCCTGCGGCTGTGTGCTGACGAAGGAGCAGCTGACTGTGCACGCGCCGTAACAGTGCCACCCTCCTTCTGCGAGGCTCCTGACGAGCTACGGGGAGCCTCAGGGTGAGCCCGGTAGAAATCCTCCAACAGTGAGGGTTCCGCAAGATAGGAGGCCGGTACCCATGATCGGTCCTCTGGTCCATAGCCCTCCCAGTCTACCAGGTACACTAGCCCCCTACCCTGCCGACGGACCCCGAGGATCTCCTTGACTGGCCATACTGGGTCACCACTCTCGAGGATCCTAGGAAGAGGGGGGGTAGGGGCAGGGTGTGAAAAAGAGCTTTCTGCAACTGGTTTGAGCTGTGAAACATGGAACACAGGGTGCCTCTTTAGAGAAGGCGGGAGAGATAGTCTTATGGAGGCAGGATTGACAATGGCCTCTACAAAATATGGCCCGACATAGCGAGGTGCCAATTTCCGGGAGGGTACCTGAAGATGGAGGTCCTTGGCGCGTAACATCACCTGTTGTCCAGGTTGGTATGATGGTGCCGGGATGCGGCGCCTGTTGGCACTACGGCGCATCCTTTCGGAGGCTTTCAAGAGTGCATTCCGGGCGGTCCTCCAAATTTTATGGCAGCGTTTGATGTGGGCTCGAGTGGAACGGAACTGCTGCTTCGACCTCCTATTGGGAGAACATAGGAGGCTGATAGCCCAGGGAACATTCAAAGGGAGATATGCCTGTGGACGAGTTCTTCATAGAGTTATAAGCGTACTCGACCCAAGGCAAGTACTTGCTCCAGGAGGCAGGCTGGCGAGCGGCAACACAATGCAACATGGTCTCCATGCATTGGTTGGCCCTCTCCGCTTGTCCGTTGCTCTGGGGATGATACCCAGAGGTGAGACTGACCGTAGCCCCAATCCCCTTGCAAAACGACTGCCACACCCGGGAAGTGAACTGGGGACCACGATCCGAAACAATATCCACCGGGATACCATGTTGCTTTACAATGTGCAGTGCAAGGAGGTCAGCAGTCTCGGAGGAGGAAGAAAGCTTGGGGAGGGGAACAAAATGTGCAGCCTTCGAGAATCGATCGACAATGGTAAGGATAGTTGTTACCTCGGCACACGGGGAATCCCGTCACGAAGTCCAACGCGATGTGGGACCAGGGACGGCCGGGGACAGGTAGTGGGCACAGGAGGCCCGCCGGAGGTCTGTGGGAAGCTTTATTGGGGGAGCATGTGGTACAAGCGGCGATAAACTCACGGGTGTCCGATGTCATAGACGGCCACCAGAACCACCATCGGATGAAGGATAGTGAGCTTTGAAACCCCGGATGGCAGGAGAAGATGCTGGAATGCCCCCAATCCAGCACCTTAGATCGGAACTCACGGGGAACAAACAGCTTGTTGGGCGGACCGCCACCTGGTGCCGGATTAGACCGCAGGGCGGTCTTTATCTGTTCCTCCACCTCCCAAGTGACCATGCCCTCTATCCGGACAGAAGGAAGGATGGGTTCCGCCGTAGGCGAACAAGTGGGCTCCTCCGAGAACTGCCGGGAGAGGGCGTCGGCCTTAGTGTTCCTGGAGCCTGGTGTAAACGGGAGCGTATAATCAAAACGGCTGAAAAAATTGGCCCAGCGAGCCTGACTGTCTTTAAGCCTCCTGGCGGAACGAATGTGGAGCAGGTTGCGATGGTCCGTCAAGACCTGAAACTGGTGTTTCGCTCCCTCCAACCAGTGTCTCCACTCCGCCAAGGCCTCATGAACAGCTAGTAGTTCTCTGTTATCGGCATCGTAATTCTGTTCAGCTGGAGAGAGGCGCCTAGAAAAGAATGCACAAGGGTGTACAAGGTTGTCTTTACGGGAGCGTTGGGAGAGCACTGCTCCAATCCCAGAATCTGACGCGTCCACCTCCATGATGAAGGAGTTGTCCGTGTCAGGATGGACGAGGACCGGGGCAGAGACAAAACTTCTCTTCAGTCTTCTAAAGGCCTCACTGGCCTCCCTGGTCCACTGAAAAGGAATACTGGTAGAAGTGAGTGTGTGGAGAGGTGCAGCTACCTTGCTGAAATCCCTGATGAAACGTCGATAAAATCCGGCAAATCCCAGGAACCGTCTCAGTTCCGTACGGGTGGTGGGTTGGGGCCACTCCAGTACCGCCTCAATCTTCTTAGGGTCCGCTCTTATGTGGCCCTTCTCAAAAACAAAACCCAAAAATCCCACTGAAGGTGCGTGGAACTCACACTTTTCTGCTTTGACGAACAACCTGTTCTCCAGCAGGCGTTGGAGGACCAGGCGGACATGTCGTTGGTGCTCCTGCAGGTTCTGGGAAAAAATCAAAATGTCATCAAGGTACACGACAACGAAATGGTCCAACATGTCCCGTAAAAAGTCATTGACGAGGGCCTGGAAAACAGCCAGTGCGTTAGTAAGGCCGAATGGCATCACCAGTCTTCCATTCATCACCCTCTTTGATTCGCACCAGGTGATAGGCATTTCGGAGATCAAGCTTGGTGAAAATAGTGGCAGGAGCAAGGGGCTCAAAAGAGGAGCTCAGCAGAGGTAGGGAATATTTATTCTTGATAGTAATGCAGTTTAATTGTCTGTAGTCAAAGCAAGGCCTCAAGGAACCATCCTTTTTTCCCACGAAGAAGAAGCCTGCTGCCACCGGTGACTTGCAGGGGGTGATGATACCCGAGGCGAGGGATTCTGTGATGTAATAAATAAATGATAAATGGGTTATACTTGTATAGCGCTTTTCTACCTTCAAGGTACTCAAAGCGCTTTGACAGTATTTCCACATTCACCCATTCACACACACATTTACACACTGATGGCGGGAGCTGCCATGCAAGGCGCTAACCAGCAGCCATCAGGAGCAAGGGTGAAGTGTCTTGCCCAAGGACACAACGGACGTGACTAGGATGGTAGAAGGTGGGGATTGAACCCCAGTAACCAGCAACCCTCCGATTGCTGGCACAGCCACTCTACCAACTTCGCCACGCCGTCCCCTATGTAGTCCTTCATGGCCTTTTTCTCCGGTAGAGACAGATTGTAAAGTCTGCTGGAGGGAAGGACAGTGTTGGGAATCGGGTCGATGGCGCAGTCATAAGGTCTATGCGGGGGAAGAGACAGTGCACATACTTTGTCAAATACTGCTGAAAGGTCATGATAAGCAGCAGGAACACAGGAGAGATCAGTGGGAGGTGAGGTGGGCTTGACTCTGCAGGCTGGGGGAACTGCCGACCTTAGGCAGTTAGCGTGGCAGGCAGTGCTCCATGCAAGCACCTTGCCCGTGGACCAGGATATGTGAGGGTCGTGCTGTCGTAGCCAAGATCGCCCGAGGACAAGCGGGGCGACGGGAGCGTCGCGCACCCAGAGGCTGATGGTCTCTGTGTGATTCCCCGAGAGGGTCAGAGACAGGGGTTCGGTGCGGTGCTTGATGGGCCCGAGGGGATGTCCATCTAGAGCTTGTGCCGGCAGGAAAGTCTCCAGTGGAATGAGGGTTATTCCTGCTTGGCGAGCAAACTCGTGATCAATAAAACTTTCGTCTGCTCCGGAATCCAGGTATGCCCCCACGGTCAAAGTCCTAGAGCTCCATGACAGGGATGCAGGAAAGAGAATGCCTGGGTCTCTCTTGATTTGGGGAACAGTGGTGTGGCTCACCAGGAACCCCCTTGCTGGCGAGCCTGTTCTTTTGGCCTCGTCGGACAGCTCCGGATTGGGTGACCAGCCAGTCCGCAGTAGAGGCAGAGACGCTGCCTGAATCTCATTTCCCTCTCTGCCGCCTCCAGGCGTGACCTGCCCAGCTGCATGGGTTCCACAGTTGCTGCTGGCATGTACGGAGGTGTAGGCCGAAACACAGCGGCGTGGTCGACAGGTCGAAACTTGGGTCTCGGAGGTGAGCTAGCTGGAAAGCTAGCAGAAGCCTGCGCTCTCTCTGCTGCTCGTTCACTGAGTCTGGTCAAATAAGAGAGCCAGGTCGATGAGGGCTCGACACGAGGTAGGTCGGTCCCTCAGCAAACCGTCCTTGATTTCGTCACTCAGTCCTCTCCTGAATGCACTCTGGAGCGCCTTGTCTCCCCACTCGCTGTCGGCCACCAGAGTGTAGGCCGCAACCGAGTGGGAACCCTGTCGGATGGAGTGCAGTCGTGAAGCAGCATCCCCCCCGTCCACGGGGTGTTCGAACACAGCCTGGAACTCCGCTCGAAAAGCAGCATAGTTGATGCTCAGCCCCAAAGTTTTGTCTACTGCTGCGGTGGCCCACTTGAGAGCCTGTCCAGAGAGCAACAAAAAAAAAATGCAATCTTCGCTCCATCAGAAGCATAGCAAGATGGTTGGTGCTTAAAAATGAGTTCACACTGAACCAAAAAACCCCGACAAAGTTCAGAGTCCCCCTCAAAGGGACTGGGCTGGATATCTTGGGTTCCCGGGCGTAGGAGGGGCTCCAGGAGGTGGCGGCTGCCGGAGCACTGAAACTCGGCACAGGTGGAGGAGCAAGGCTTGGACTAAGGTTTTCCAGTCTAGCCAGCAGGCTAGCGAAGGAGACATCAAGCTTGTTCTCCAGGTTCGAAAAATGAGACTGGTGTTCCTGGATCGCAGCGTGCATGGACAAGAGGTCAGGAGCCATGGGGTGTCGGGGAAGGGACGCGGACTTGGGTCTGCTTGTGCCGTCTGGTTCCGACATGGCTGGAACGTACTGTTATGTTCGGCGGGGAAGGAGACGACACAGCAACAGGAATAAAGTTGACTGTGCACGCGCCGTAACAGTATCGGCTAGAAACTGAGAAAATCTGAGTGTGTTTTATTGGAGAGTTGCAGAAGAGGCGACGAAAAGAGGCACGCTCTGTGTGTGTGTGTATGTGTGTGTGGGGCAGGGGCGGGTCTGTGTTTACTAACAAAACATCGTGGCAGAGCTAGAAGCCGAGTTTCTTAACATGGAGATATTCTCACTACTTTTCTTTTGTCGACCACAAAGAAAAGAACATTTTAGTTAAATGTAAGTTGTGTCTTGGATCAAAGATCCCATCTACTGCCCAAAACAGCAATTCAAATCTGCTGAAACAGCTACAAAAGCAACAGGCTTCGACGAAGCTAGTAAAGAGAGACACACTTTACCTCCTAAGCAACAGTGGCTGGATTTTAACGAGGCACTGCTAGCCAGGACAACATAGATAGAGCCATTGCAGCGTGTGTGCTAGAAGACATGCAGGCTATTTCTACAGTGGAGTCACCCGATTTCAGGCAGCTAATTAGCATGATACCGGCGTCAAACAGCAAATGGCACGGAAAACATTTTCCACGTACCTGGACACAGTGGACAGTGAGTACATAAAAATGGAAAGCGAGCTAAAGAAAACTCTCCAAACTTTGCCTCTGCTCATCATTCAGCACTGAAGGTACACACACTCTGTCAATTATCTTATATACTCTTTCATTCTAGACTTCTAGAGTGTTTGATTATCACATCACTCTAAATGTATAGACTATAAAGTTCACAAACATAAAGAGGGATCCTAGTGGGCCAGGCCAATCTTTCCTTATCTCTAAACTAAAACTGGGGAAATGTGTAGAGTGTTCTGGGCTTCAGACATGATTTTATTTCAGAATTCCTTGAGAGAAAAAAACACCTGGTTAGGCTTTGTGTATGTAGTGTGTGCCTTTCTTGGTTTACAGCTATGTTGTTATTATGCTGTTTGTTACTTATGTATGTTATGTTGCAGCTATTTAAAATAGTTTTGTCAATTTAGTCTGGCCTGAAAAAAATTGGCCCTTTGAAACATATCTTTGTCTTTGTGTGTTGTATGTAGACCACATTGCTTAGCAGAGTTCAGTGATGCAAATGCATGTCAAGTTGATCAAAAGATTGTATTATTCTCCAGTGCAATAACAGTACTGAAATGAAGGCTAAAAGGGCATTAAAGGAGGCCTTAAAAAAATGTATATATATAAGTAACTAAATACTTTTCACAGTAACACATTACTTTTTGGTGTAAGTAACTGAGTTACTTTTGAAATAAAGTAACTAGTAACTGTAACTAGTTACTGGTTTTCAGTAACTAACCCAACACTGATGATAGCTAACGTTAAAGTACCAATGATTGTCACACACACTAAGTGTGGTGAAATTTGTCCTCTGCATTTGACCCATCCCCTTGATCAAGTAGCTACATTTTCAAGAGGGCGGGATATAATGCTTACAAAACTTTTGGAAGTTAAAGTGGAACTGGGCTTTTTTAATTTTGCTTAAGACAAAAAAAACATGTTTTTTTTTAATGCATTTTAAATTGTTAGATGCGGCCTTAGGTGGCTAACAATGCAACTACACTATTCCGCCCATAAAGCCCTCTAAAAAAACAGTGTTCCATTTACATGTCATGACCTGAATATTAACCAGGTCATGACATGTATGTATTAGTGATATTGTTATACGCGCTAAGGCAGAGGAACTATTTGTACCATCTTTTTTTCAACTTTTTAACTATGGAACAGTTTGAATGCGGAATTTAAAAGAATGTCCAACCTTAATTTTGTTTAAAAAGCGACCCAGACATGCTTTTCAATATGTATAAGAATTAGGGTTTGTTACAATCAAAGTGTTTACATTATTATTATTATTCTAATTATTTGGGTAGTTATTTACTTGTTATTGGTTGGTGTTACCATCAATTGGTACTATTATTCATGTGACTATATACAGAATGTGCATATTGTACGTATGTACTGTATTTTTGTGCCAAAGTAAAGTGAGTAAAAGATTATTGATAATATTGTAATAAGACCGGTAAATTAATTATTGTATATAATAATAATAATGATAACAAAGCCAGTTATTTGGCTTATAAAATAAATGGTGGGGGTGAATAAGGTTGACTTCTTCCCACTCTTTTTTGGATATTACCTTTATGTATTGTTTTCATTGTGAAATATTTGTTTCTATTACTGTAATGTTAACAAGATTATTTCCTTTTTTTATTATTCTATATTTTGCTTTGTTTTAAACATGCCCAGAATAAACTACTGTTACTACTTTTAGTGGCAATGTGATCACAGAGCGCTAACAAGTGGCCGAGTGGTTAGAGTGTCCGCCCTGACATCGGTAGGTTGTGAGTTCAAACCCCGGCCGAGTCGTACCAAAGACTATAAAAATGGGACCCATTACCTCCCTGCTTGGCACTCAGCATCAAGAGTTGGAATTGGGGGTTAAATCACCAAAAATGATACCCGGGCGCGGCACCGCTGCTGCCCACTGCTGCCCTCACCTCCCAGGGGGTGATCAAGGGGATGGGTCGAATGCAGAGGACAAATTTCACCACACCTAGTGTGTGTGTGACAATCATTGGTACTTTAACTTTTAACTTTAATAATGAGCTGGTGAGATGCTGCATCACCTCTGAGCCGGTGAAAGTTAATTCTAGATTATAAATCATGCCTCTCACCTGGATGATAGAAGGTGGTGGGCAAAAACCGAGAAGTTGGTCAACTTTCCATTTTTACCCGGAGATGGCGAGAAAGACATGGAAAAAAACCCCACTAATTTGCAGCACTTTTAAAAAAAATTGTTTTACCTACATATAATATGATTAATTCTTCATCTAAACGGGAAGATTTGAACATCCCATAATTTGGCATCCCAGTGAGAGCAGACATTGTACATTAAGTGATTGTTTTATTATGTTTGTAGTTTATGTATCTTTTTTAGCAATTACCAATACTGCTTCATGATGCTTCGCGTTTTACTAAAGCTGGATTTGTTCAACACTCAGCTTCTAAACCTTTATAATCATCCTCCTTATATTCAGGCTCAAAAATATAAGGTTCTGCATCAAAATTTGTCCCATGAAGTCTGCCATGATTAGATGTATTGTAGTTGAAGGGAAACGCAAACGTGATGCGTCTGTGAAATCAATTGAAGCTAAACATGTTCAAAATACGTAAATATTTACAAGTTATTATGAATGTGACGGTTACTACATTACATATTTACCTACAGCGTGTTTATAAACAAAGGTTTTTGGATGTTTTTTTACAGCGCTTTATAGGCATAATAAAGCGACTTCGATTAACCCAATTGTTAGCTGAATTTTGCTAATGTTTATTTACGAGTTCGAGTGCATAAAAAAGAAAAACATATGTGTTGTTGTATTACATAAAAGGATTGTTAATGGTAGACAAAATTCCAAAAAAAAGTGCAGTTGCCTGTTAACTTTCTAAAGTTTTGTAAGCATTTTATCCCGCTGTCTTAAAAATATAGCTACTAACGTTAGCTTTAATTGAATTTATATTCTATCGTAACAACAACAGTAAATTGTTAGATGCTGCTCTGGGACTGCTTTTGTGTACGATTACAGCCTGAATGACAGACTTTTTACTCGAGCTGTAGAACAATTTGTATACATTTCAAAATAAGTTTATTTATTCAGGACAATGCACATCAATGAACAATCTGATTGTAAATGAGCCATATTACAGCGTAGTTGCTAATAAAAATAAGACATGCTCATTTACATCATGAATTGCAACATAAGCTAGCTTGTGGTGTTCTTTGTTTTTGCTTTACAAAAATGCAACTTAAGGCAAGTTGCAATCACTGTAAGCGTTGGCCATGTTCTTTATTGCACAAGTTGCAATCACTTTAAAGCAGTGTTTCTCAAATAGGGCCCATTGTTGGGCCGCAAAAAATGTGTTTCTCAGCAGTGGTCCACAGTGGCACTCAGTCAATACACTTTTCCACCACTTGTGGCAGTAATGACCATCTCAAACAGAAGAAGTCTGGAGTTAAAAATCATAGAAGTCTCTTCAGCGCAAAAAATATG
Source organism: Entelurus aequoreus (assembly GCF_033978785.1). Lineage (NCBI taxonomy): Eukaryota > Metazoa > Chordata > Actinopteri > Syngnathiformes > Syngnathidae > Entelurus > Entelurus aequoreus. The sequence continues at coordinate 23,118,574 of NC_084741.1, read as the reverse complement.
ACTAAAGTGGTGAAGCTACTATTGATAATGATATGATAAATGGGTTATACTTGTATAGCGCTTTTCTACCTTCAAGGTACTCAAAGCGCTTTGACAGTATTTCCACATTCACCCATTCACACACACATTCACACACTGATGGCGGGAGCTGCCATGCAAGGCGCTAACAAGCAGCCATCAGGAGCAAGGGTGAAGTGTCTTGCCCAAGGACACAACGGACGTGACTAGGATGGTAGAAGGTGGGGATTGAACCTCAGTATTGATAGTTTACTTAGGAAACATTTGTTTTATTTCAGCACAACATAAATGTATGTCAATTTTTTTTGTCAGTTCTTTAAGCAGTATATTTGGTGAATGCTTATTTATGTGTTAAACATAATAGTTAACTAATAATTAATAAACACATGGTTTCACATCATTTGACAAGGTTGGAAACTGTAGGTTAGATATCATTATTTAATATAATTAAAATCAAGAGTAACACTACTAATTCATGTTAATATTTGAGTGGCCTCCGGGACCCTTTGTACTGGAAAAGTTGGGCCTCAAAGTCAAAGGGTTAAAAGGTTGTTGTTTTTTTAAATGATTTTTTTTTACATTCAATACACTTCCTTGTGCTCGACATAATATGTAATGGTGTTTTTTTTGTTAAAAATGTTCCATAGATTATGTTTTACAGACCATCTTCAAGCCGCTTTTTTTTTTACAAACCCCGTTTCCATATGAGTTGGGAAATTGTGTTAGATATAAATATAAACGGAATACAATGATTTGCAAATCCTTTTCAACCCATATTCAGTTGAATATGCTACAAAGACAAGATATTTGATGTTCAAATTCATAAACTTTATTTTTTTTTTTTGCAAATACTAATTAACTTAGAATTTCATGGCTGCAACACGTGCCAAAGTAGTTGGGAAAGGGCATGTTCACCTCTGTGTTACACGGCCTTTCCTTTTAGCAACACTAAGTAAACGTTTGGGAACTGAGGAGACACATTTTTTAAGCTTCTCAGGTGGAATTATTTCCCATTCTTGCTTGATGTACAGCTTAAGTTGTTCAACAGTCCGGGGGTCTCCGTTGTGGTATTTTAGGCTTCATAATGCGCCACACGTTTTCAATGGGAGACAGGTCTGGACTACAGGCAGGCCAGTCTAGTACCCGCACTCTTTTACTATGAAGCCATGTTGATGTAACACGTGGCTTGGCATTGTCTTGCTGAAATAAGCAGGGGCTTCCATGATAACATTGCTTGGATGGCAACATACATTTCTCCAAAACCTGTATGTACCTTTCAGCATTAATGGCGCCTTCACAGATGTGTAAGTTACCCATGTCCTGGGTCCTAATACACCCCCATACCATCACAGATGCTGGCTTTTCAACTTTGCGCCTATAACAATCCGGATGGTTCTTTTCCTTTTTGGTCCGGAGGACACGACGTCCACAGTTTCCAAAAACAATTTGAATTGTGGACTCGTCAGACCACAGAACACTTTTCCACTTTGTATCAGTCCATCTTAGATGAGCTCAGGCCCAGCGAAGCCGATGGCGTTTCTGGGTGTTGTTGATAAACGGTTTTCGTCTTGCATAGGAGAGTTTTAACTTGCACTTACAGATGTAGCGACCAACTGTAGTTACTGACAGTGGGTTTCTGAAGTGTTCCTGAGCCCATGTGGTGATATCCTTTACACACCGATGTCGCTTGTTGATGCAGTAAAGCCTGAGGAATCGAAGGTCACGGGCTTAGCTGCTTACATGCAGTGATTTCTCCAGATTCTCTGAACCCTTTGATGATATTACGGACCGTAGATGGTGAAATCCCTAAATTCCTTGCAATAGCTGGTTGAAAAAGGTTTTTCTTAAACTGTTCAACAATTTGCTCACGCATTTGTTGACAAAGTGGTGACCCTCGCCCAATCCTTGTTTGTGAATGACTGAGCATTTCATGGAATGTACTTTTATACCCAATCATGGCACCCACCTGTTCCCAATTTGCCTGTTCACCTGTGGGATGTTCCAAATAAGTGTTTGATGAGCATTCCTTAACTTTATCAGTATTTATTGCCACCTTTCCCAACTTCTTTGTCACGTGTTGCTGGCATCAAGTTCTAAAGTTAATGATTATTTGCACAAAAAAAAAAGTTTATCAGTTTGAACATCAAATATGTTGTCTTTGTAGCATATTCAATTGAATATGGGTTGAAAATGATTCGCAAATCATTGTATTCCGTTTATATTTACATCTAACACAATTTCCCAACTCGTATGGAATCGGGGTTTGTACTGTCTTTTCAGGATTCCACTTCGAATGAGTCTTCTCTGCGCCATCTTTGTTGTAGTTTTTAGCGCTTCCATAGCGAGTCTACTGACAGATAAGTTTAAACAATATGCTAATTTGCATTAGAAATGGCAACAGTGGAGGATGCATGTGCATGTACGAGCCAGTCTGCCGCACAGCAAGAGGATTGAGAAAAAGGAGGAACTTATTGACTATAACATCAGACTACAATGGAGGACTCGGGTAAATTCATACAATATGGAGATATCCGCTGACATCAGCAATGGGCAAAATTCTAAACGGCTGGTTCCCGTAAGTGAAGTGAATTATATTTTTATAGCGCTTTTCTCTAGTGACTCAAAGCGCTTTACATAGTGAAACCCAATATCTAAGTTACATTTAAACCAGTGTGGGTGGCACTGGGAGCAGGTGGGTAAAGTGTCTTGCCCAAGGACACAACGGCAGTGACTAGGATGGCGGAAGCGGTAATCGAACCTGCAACCCTCAAGTTGCTGGCACGGCCGCTCTACCAACCGAGCTATGCCGCCCAAGTATGAAGGAAGGCGCATTGTTTTATAAATATCTTCGCAATGCCTACAAATACACAACAGGATGTTTGTATGAAAAGTTGGTTTTGCATAATAGGGTCCTTTTAAGAGCCGGCCATGTTTTTTTTTTTTATTAGATGCCGTTGCTATTTTGTATGACGTCAGACTCAGGAAGTTGGGGAACAATATTAATTTACTTCATATTCACAAGTAGGAACGCCGTATTCAAGTAAAATTCAACCTATCTACTTTTATTACTTCTGAAATGTACGATTTAAAGGACAGCAAAAATCAAAACGTACCCATAAACGTTGTTTAGGGGTTAACGATTTCTTTCTTTTTTTAATTTATTCATTTATTTCAGGCAATGACATAAAAAAAAAAGTACAAGGTAGACAACACATAATTATATAAATTAATATAATGCAAATGGTAATTTACATTATGTAAGCATGATGATCCAGTTTTGCCTGAAAGGGAGTGGGAAGAAGATAATTATTTAATCCCAACCCCAGTTCTCCATTCAGTGATTAATACATTGAGTTTCACTGCTACTTTGTTCAATGATTATAATACAAATGTTGTATCATGATGGCATTACCACAGATAACAGTAGTTATTACACAGTAACAATAAATTGTATCAACAATGTAGGAAGAATGAACATACCAACAATTGTAATAGAAAACATAGCGCATGTTAACACTTTGAGACAGAGTACAACAGCAGGTCAATTTAAAGACCCTCATCTCTATATTTGAACCAGACCCGATGTTTGTATAATAGTTGAATTTGACTAATAGTTTGGCATTGATTGTGTTGTAAATCCAGTTTGTTCCATAGTTTTACTCTGCATACAGACACACAAAAGAGTTTACGAGTGGTTTGAGCTCTCTGCAATGAGAAATATCCAAAGCCTCTCAAGTTATGAACCTGCACTCGTCTTATAAAAAAACGTTGTAGATTAGGCGGCAATAATTTGTTAAATGCTTTATATAAGATTATTGATGTATTATATTTAACAAGATCATCAAATTTGAGCAACTTTGATTGCATAAACAGATTATGAGTATGTTCTAAAAAAACAACATTGTGAATGAACCGCACTGCTCTTTTCTGTAATATGATCAGAGGATTAATTGTGTTACTTCAACACAGTATGTAAGGTATGGCAGTACCAAGGTGCAGTATAGAGTACGGAGTGCATTTTCATTGAGGTATAGTTTTGCTTTGTTTATAATTGAGAGGCTTTTGGATATTTTTGTTTTAATGTGTCTGACATGGGGTTTCCATGATAGTTTACTATCAATTATTACTCCCAAAAATGTATTCTCATTTACGATTTCAATTTGGGTACCATCAATACTTATTTTCTGTTCAGACGTTATGTTGCTATTTCCAAACATCACTATCTTAGTTTTATTTATATTTGAGGATAATTTATTTGTGTCCATTTTTTTTTTTACTATGTTTAGTTCTGTGTTTACTGTACTTATGAGTTCATTATAGTCATCACTACTGTAAAATATATTTGTGTCATCTGCAAATAGTATACATTTCAGTGCTTTGGATGTATTAAACATAATCATTAATATACACATTAAACAGTTTTGGGCCCAGCACAGACCCTTGGGGGACACCATAAGCTGATAAAAATTGACCCATTTTTACAAATTGTACCATCCATCCATTTTCTACTGCTTGTCCCTTTTGGGGTCGCGGAGGGTGCTGGAGCCTATCTCAGCTGCATTCGGGCGGAAGGCGGGGTACACCCTGGACAAGTCGCCACCTCATCACAGGGCCAACACAGATTAACAGACAACATTCACACTCACATTCACACACTAGGGCCAATTTAGTGTTGCCAATCAACGTATCCCCAGGTGCATGTCTTTGGAGGTGGGAGGAAGCCGGAGTACCCGGGGGGAACCCACGCAGTCACAAGGAGAACATGCAAACTCCACACAGAAAGACATCGAACTAGGGCTGCAACAACTAATCGATTAAATCGATTAATATCGATTATAAAAATAGTTGGCGATTAATTTAGTCATTGATTCGTTGGATCTATGCTATGCGCATGCGCTGAGGCTGCGGTTTTTTTTTAACCTTTATTTATAAACTGCAACATTTACAAACAGCTGAGAAACAATAATCAAAATAATAGGGGTGTAACGGTACGTGTATTTGTATCGAACCGTTTCGGTATGGGGGTTTCGGTTCGGTGCGGAGGTGTACCGAACGAGTTTCCACACGGACATATCAAGTAGCGTACTGCACGTTGTGTAAACAATACTCAAAATGACGGACATTTGAGGCATTTAAGAATGACAGCTCCGCAAAAGAGGACATGTCCGGTGAAAAGAGGACGTATGGTCAGTCTAGCCCGTTAGCTGCTAGCAAAAGAGGACATGTCCAGTGAAACCGATTGCTGCTAGCATGGGCTAGGATAGACTGACCATACGTCCTCTTTTGCGGGGCTGTCTGGGCGGTGTTTCTTAAATGCCTCAAATGTCCGGCATTTTGAGTTATGGTTGCGTGTATTTTCAATGTAGGTTCAGGGTTAAGAAGGGGTTAAAAACTAAACAAATTGTGCGCGCAGCAGCATTCAAGAGGGAGGGGCAGAGACAGAGAGCGAGAGAGTTATGATAAACGCACATGCGTCGCCAGGCTCTGCTTTTTATCGATAGATTTATCAGATTTTATTTTTTATTATCTATAGCAGGGGTGTCAAAAGTGTGCATTTTTGTAACATTTTCATTGTTTTATTTGGCAAGTTGAAAGAACATGGTGCCAGTATGCTGTTTTTTTTTTCAATAAAATACTGGAAAGGATAGAAATGTAGTTTGTCTCTTTTATCCGATTATTAATCGATTAATCAAAGTAATAATCGACAGATTAATCGATTATCAAATTCGTTGTTAGTTGCAGCCCTACATCTAACCCAGGACCTTTGTATTGTGAGGCACATGCACTAACCCCTGTTCCACCGTGCTGCCCTGTGTATCTATTAATACATTATATTACTTGAATTTGTTTTTAGCTAGTAGTCTTTGTTTTTAAGGTGTGGCGGCTTTCATTTTGCCATGGCCGCCACGACAAATCCGCATTGGGATTGATTGATTGGTTGATTGATTGATTGATTGATCATGGCAGCAAACTATCATGTTTTCACACTGATATTCTGTTAGCACTCTGTCATGCTAACTTTTTGCCATGCTAATGTGCTATACTAGCACCATATGTGGCACAGAGCACCTTTCAAGTTATTTTTGTACCCATCTTGTCAACTTGTGTTTTTTTCACGTAAGCGTTGTCTTCTTTTCGTTGACAAACGAGCCTGGGATTGAACTCAGGACCTTCGTATTGTGAGGCACATGCACTAACCCCTTCACCGCTGTGCTGCCCTACACAAATTGTACCCTCCCGGTTAAATAACTTTTTAACCAGTCTCCAGCCAGCCCTCTAATTCCATATCTTTCCATCTTAACTAGTAGAATTGAATGATTAATGGTATCAAGGCAAGGACTGCAATGCATGTGGAAAACCAAACCATTTTGCAAAGGTCATGTTTCTAGGGTGTCTTCACGCCTTTCAGGTGTCACGTGTGCCCTCGTCCTGGTTTGAGCCTTCAACAAGCATACTTGCCAACCCTCCCGATTTTCCCGGGAGACTCACGAATTTCAGTGCCCCTCCCTAAAATCTCCCGGGGCAACCATTCTCCCGAATTTCTCCCGATTTCCACCGGGACAACAATATTAGGGGCGTGCCTTAAAGGCACTGCCTTTAGCATCCTCTCTCACCTGAAAAGGAGACAATTATATAGGTCTCCGTTATCCATAGGTTTATCTATAACCCATAAAGTAGGCAGGCACGGAGCTATTTCTCAGCGTGTGTTTATTCCAGCCGGCACGTTAATACACTGACACACAACATCCGGATTCCCATCATGCATTGCTTCAAAGCTACGGCAAGTAGTAATGTCCAAAAACATAACAGAGACGAAGCAGAAGAACGAAGAAGAGACATGGCGACGACGAGTAAGAAGAATGTGAAGAATGTGGTCCTGATGGCTTCATCTGGCCAGGATCTCAGCTCTCACTGGATCGGTTCGCAGCTGAGTGTGAAGCGACTGGGATGAGAATCAGCACCTCCAAGTCCGAGTCCATGGTTCTCGCCCGGAAAAGGGTGGAGTGCCATCTCCGGGTTGCGGAGGAGACCCTGCCCCAAGTGGAGGAGTTCAAGTACCTCAGAGTCTTGTTCACGAGTGAGAGAAGAGTAGATTGTGAGATCGACAGGCGGATCGGTGCGGCGTCTTCAGTAATGCGGACGCTGTATCAATCCGTTGTGGTGAAGAAGGAGCTGAGCCGGAAGGCAAAGCTCTCAATTTACCGCTCAATCTACGTTCCCATCCTCACCTATAGTCATGAGCTTTGGGTTATGACCGAAAGGACAAGATCACGGGTACAAGCGGCCGAAATTAGTTTCCTCCGCCGGGTGGCGGGGCTCTCCCTTAGAGATAGGGTGAAAAGCTCTGCCATCCGGGGGGAGCTCAAAGTAAAGCCGCTGCTCATCCACATCGAGAGGAACCAGATGAGGTGGTTCGGGCATCTGGTCAGGATGCCACCCGAACGCCTCCCTAGGGAGGTGTTTAGGTCATGTCTGACCGGTAGGAGGCCACGGGGAAGACCCAGGACACGTTGGGAAGACTATGTCTCCCGGCTGGCCTGGGAACGCCTCGGGATCCCCCGGGAAGAGCTGGACGAAGTGGCTGGGGAGAGGGAAGTCTGGGCTTCCCTGCTTAGGCTGCTGCCCCCGCGACCCGACCTCGGATAAGCGGAAGAAAATGGATGGATGGAGTAAGAAGAAGAATTACGCTTGCAAGTTCCAAAATGATTGGAAAAAATAATTTCAGGTCATCCAGGACAGCTCGAAGGGGAAGGGGTATGCTGCCTGCAAATTTTGTAGATCAGACTTCTCCATTGAACACGGTGGCCGAACTGAGGCACTGACTTCATCACAGTCAGATTTACAAACATATGAACCCTAAAGAGTATCTTATTCACAATTTGATTGGCAGCAGTTAACGGGTTATGTTTAAAAGCTCATACCAGCATTCTTCCCTGCTTGGCACTCAGCATCAAGGGTTGGAATTGGGGGTTAAATCACCAAAAATTATTCCCAGGCACGGCGCCACTGCTGCCCACTGCTCCCCTCACCTCCCAGGGGGTGAACAAGGGGATGGGTCAAATGCAGAGTACAAATTTCACCACACCTAGTGTGTGTGTGACAATCATTGGTACTTTAACCTAACTTTAACTTTACACTTACAAACTGTAGCACACAATAAAGCACATTTAATTAAAACAACGTTATTATGGTCTGACCTTTACTTATAAATGCGGGAGCGTTGTGAATGAATGAAATATGAAATCCGCGCTGCATTCTGCAGGTGTACCTAATGTTGTGTCCCTGTTCACGGCTCCTCCGGCGCGCCGCGCGAGCATTGTTGTTTTTGCACTTTTTGGCTTCTTGTTAAGTGACTTTTTTTGGGTGGATTCGGTCTTGCACGTGGAGGGTTTGGGTGTGGGCTTTGGTTGGTGTGGCGCTCCCGTCGGGCGATGCATTCTGCGGCGGGAGTGTTAACCGGCACCAGGAGGCGGGGTTATGAGACGAGCCTCACACAGTGTGTCTTGGCAGCAATTTTATGATCGCTCAGCACTAAAAATACGTTACACACATACAGTTGTTGACAAAATACACTGTACATTATATACCTTAGCTAACTAAACTATGGAAATGTATAATATAATTCATATAGCAATACGGTCTCACTGCACAGCAGGCCAGCAGTTAGTCGAGTCATTGCGCACAATCCATGTTGAGGGCGAGGCACAACGCAGTGACGTGCCTCAACTGGCTGCTGACACCGCACCGTCTCTTCTCAGTATTTGAACGGCAAATGTGAAAATAAAAATAAAAATAATCTAAAACTGGTGAAGTTAAATGGAAAATAACTGTAGTATAATCACTGGATACATATAACAATTTAATGTTTTTTTTTTTCTTTTTACTTTTTTTTTCTTTCCATGATGGCAGGTGAGGCCTCTAGTGACTGCACGCCACTGATATATATATATATATATATATATATATATATATATATATATATATATATATATATATATATATATATATATATATATATTAGGGCTGTGAATCTTTGGGTGTCCCACGATTCGATATCGATTCTTGGGGTCACGATTCGATTCAAAATCGATTTTCTTTCAATTCAACACGATTCTCGATTCAAAAACGATTTTTTTCCCCGATTCAAAACTATTCTCTATTCATATAATACATAGGGTTTCAGCAGGATCCACCCCAGTCTGCTGACATGCAAGCAGAGTAGTAGATTTTTGTAAAAAGCTTTTATAATTGCTTGGTTTATTGCAGTTCTGAGTGTTGCTGGGTCGGGTTTGGTTTTGGAATTGGATTGCATTGTTATGGTATTGATGTGTATTGTTTTGTTGGATTGATTAGTTAAAAAAAAAATAACAATAAAAAAATATTAAAAATCTATAAAACATTTTTAAAAAATCGATTTTTAAAAAATGAGAATCGATTCTGAATCATCACGATTCGAATTCGAATCGATTTTTTCCCACACCCCTAATGTGTGTGTGTATATATATATATATATTATATACATCTTATCAGGGCCGGCCCGTGGCATAGGCCATATAGGCAAATGCTAAGGGCGCCACGCCAGTGCCACAAATGTTGGAGAAAAAAAAAAAAAAAAGTAGGTACTATTTTTTCTAAATACAAAAAATAATCCCACGTTAATTAAAATGCAAAGTAAAGTCTATTTAATAGAAATATTATTTGTTACAACATTACACCCCCTCCCCCTCCCCCCGCATGGTGTGCCCCCTCTCTTCCCGTATCATGACTCTTTTTGGACGTCACCGCATCAAAAAATCAACACAAGATGTCAAAACGGCCAAAACTGTCAGGTACCCAGGAAAGAAAAAATAGAAAAGAAGAGGAGGAGAAACGAGAAAAAGACAGAGGTAGCAGGTAGGTAACGTTAGCCTACATGAAATTATTTGTCTGTTACAGAATATGATAGTAACCTGGCTTTTTAGCATTAAGCTAATGTTACATGATTTGGCAATTGCTAATCAATAAATAGCTGGTTCTGTTTTAACATCGGGTTAATATTGTGGAGGGGGCTAAATTGTTATGGAAAATAATAATGTAACGTTAGGTAATTACAGTACTCCCACCTTACATTCCTCAGGGACATTTGTATTAGATCTTTTAAGCAGGTGTTTTTTGTTTACATTGTTATTGCCTTCTGGTTAGCTAATGTTTGCCCTGCAGGTAATAGTCACTTTTCCACCCCTTTATATATTAAGTATAGTTGTAAGCCTATAGTTGTTAAAGTGCACATCATTAATGTTAATTAAGCAATATCACATGAGAGGGAATGCTGTTTTTTTAATTTGAGCACTGCTGTGATTCGGTTAAAGATAATCATAACATAACATTCTCATATAATATGTTAATTTACTTTCTTTAAGTACAAAAAAAGGTCAAAGACAAAGCTATTCGGTTTCTTGTGAGTATATACACTTCACTGCCGATGTGGGTGGGCGCCACCTAAAATCTTGCCTAGGGTGCCAGATTGGTTAGGGCCAGGCCTGCATCTTATAAGAAATACTAGAAAATATATATCCCCCCCCCCAACCTCAACCACACACACACCCCCTCCCCCCATCTCCCGAATTCGGAGGTCTCAAGGTTGGCAAGGATGTCAACAAGTCACCACAAAAATGTGTTTCTGTCAGAACCGAAGAGCTCATTTAAACATGTCACATTTCAAAAATTGTAACTGCAGACATAAACTTGACCGAAGTAGTACGTATAGAAGTAAGTAGCGTCGTCGGGTGAGTGGAGGAGCAGTTGAGCTAACTTACGTCAAATCATGTGTCCACAAGTAGCGGACATGACAAAATGGTGCTCTTCGTGACGGACACTCTGCTTTCAACAACCCGCTGGAGGACGTCGACAGTCGGGAGGAGAAGTAGGAGGAGTTGGGGACACCTTTCCTCAGGGGGCCGGGCGAAGGCGACGTCAGGCGGCCAAGCGAGCAGAGGGGAGAGCAGCCGCGCTCCGGTGCTCCGGGTTATAACGGCAAGTAGTCCCTTTTCATATTTCTGAACGATTTCAGCCTTGGAATTTTGTCCTTTAACCGCTTGACGAGCATCGGACGAGGTGTCACCGAGCATCAGACAAGGTGTCACCGAGCATCACTCGCCCACTTTTTGGTTATTTTGTTAACAATTTGCAGGTGCGCGATGGAGGCGTCACGTGACCAGCAGGTGCCCCTCAGTCATGGCGAGGTGAGTGTGCTTCGCTATCATTTCGCAGCCTAAAGCCGCATATGTTATTAATGGCCGGGTGAAAGCTGCATTCATTTACGCATTTGTCGCCGAAACGGGACTAATTGATTCTCTTTTTGTTCGCAGAAGAGTCCTGTTAGAAGTAGGAGCTGCGAGAGGCCATCAAAGGACAGAAAGAGAAAGTTGATTAGGTCCGACCTCGCTGTGGACACTGAAGGTAATTTCACAACTGCTAAACCTCAAGCGAGAATGCAATTTTTATTATTTTTTATTTTTTTGTGGATATTTTATTTAATTTTATTTATTTTTTGTCCTATCCAGCTTCTCAGGCAAATCATATTATTGATGGAGATGCCCATATCGGCTGTACAAATTTCACTTTATTTCGAACATGCATACGATACAATGTAATGCATCACACAATTCCAATGTACTTTACAAAAGAGAAGTGTGGGTTACTTTTCTTGTTTCCTTATTTGTATTTGACTTTATTCAATGGATTTATTTTATTATTTGGTGCAACCGGGCCAGAGCAGGAGGGGATAGAAAGATATTAAAAAAAAATGGAAGACAGAGGGGGAAATTGTGGGGACAAGAGGGGAATAAGACAACAACAACAGCAAACAGAACAACAACAACAACAATATAAAACATCAGCAAATAGGATATGTACAATTATGGTAAAAGTGATAGCAAAGAAGCAGTTAGTGAAATAAATAATAATACAGAAATGACAATGAACATGGAGCAATACAAATACCAATAGAAATAGCACTATTGATAATGAATAATAACAATAATTACCTCTATTATCTACAATACAATAGCTTAAGTTATTGTTACTATAACAATATACAAGGTTAATATAGTCTGCTTCTCTTTCTTCCCCTCCATTTATCTGCTTTATTTTGTATTTCAAGTTATTATTACATATATGTAGTTTTGTGGATGTTAACTACAGCGCCTCCGTGCTCTGTGATCATACGCCAAGTCACATGTACAAATATGCCACACAGTCCAGGTCCAATTTAGGTACTTTGGAGAGCAGGACCTTGACTTGTGTTCCACCAAGTCTAGTAAGGAATGTGCTAGCTCCAGACCCGTGGGTATTCTTAAAAACATTCAACTTTCGACCACGCACAAACTATATTTCAGCCTTAAATCAATGCAAGGGTCGGCTTGTCATATTTGAAAAATACATTTCTTGTTTAGTTTCTTTTGTATGCCATCTTAACATGAGAGTATTGAGTTTTGTTAACTTTTTATTTTGTGCATCGTGGCAAGCTTTGTGTTGATGTTTCAAGTCAGATGTACAAATATTTATTTATTTAAAGTAGGACAATGCATATTCATCAACATAGAGCAACAATGTCAATATGCCGGAGTTAGCACAATATCAAATTTTCATCCGTTATCCTAAGGCATGTTAATACAGTAAACATTCAACAGGTCATGATACAAAAGAATACATACATCACAAGACATTACACGTTACAAGCATACCATAAGCACAGACCATGGACAAACAAATAAAACAAACAAAAACAAGTGAATAGTCTAATTGTGTGTGCATGTCTGGGTAGTTTTCAACCACTGTTTCAGTGCAGTTTTAAATGTTAAATAGGTGTCACAGTTTCTGACATGAGCTGGCAGCCTGTTCCAGGACTGTATGCCTCTGGTAGACCCCTACATTCTACACAATCTAGGTCTAAGATGTTTTGACTTTCAGTCAAGACCTTTTTTTAACCTGGATTTTACCTAGATCTTTGTTTCACCAAGACTAGTAAGAAAAACATTGGCTAGCTCCACACCTGAGGGCATTCTTAAAAACAGCATATGCAGTATATACAGTAGGTCTGGGTTAGTTTTTGCCTCATCCCTAACTTAAAGCGCCAGTGAAGAGTTCACTACTGACCTGGTAAATCAGAAAGAAATGATACAGTATTATCTGCTCACAGATGCTACCTGGTGATTGTTTGAGCACACTGCGGGCCTGTCCTGGATAGTCCCACTCCTTAATGCTTCGGTCACATGCAGGATTCTCACAGGAATGAGGCAAAAAAGCCTTCCTACTGTATGGTCTTTCATCTATATACAAACTCAATTTCAACCTTAAATCTGTGCAAGGGTAGAATTTCCATACTTGGAAAAAAAAAAAAAATCTTGCTTAGTTTCTTTTGCATGATGCCATATTAACTTTTTAGCTGTTTTAAAAAAAAAAGTAAAAAAATAAAAATTAATAGCGCATTCACATTTTTTAAATTGTTCCACTGTTGCCATCGTACCATTTTGTTTTTAAATAGCAAAAATGTCGCCTTACTGTCAGTGCATTTTTAAAACAGAATGTTGTAGCTGGTGTTAAAACCTCTAATTCAGTGATTCTCAAACGGTGGTGCGCCAAAGAATCGCTTAATTAAAAATTCAAACACAGTGTCACTGTTCAAATTATGCGTAATGTTACACTGGTCAAAATATTAGATATACTTGTTAAATAAAACATCTGCCTTGTTTTTAATGAGTATTTAGGCCTACTACGCTACTGTATTGTAATGTTGATCATTACGGTGGTCCTTGAAGAGTTAAGTCTTTTTATAGGTGGTACTTGGTAAATGGTAAATGATAAATGGGTTATACTTGTATAGCGCTTTTCTACCTTCAAGGTACTCAAAGCGCTTCGACAGTATTTCCACATTCACCCATTCACACACACATTCACACACTGATGGCGGGAGCTGCCATGCAAGGCGCTAACCAGCAGCCATCAGGAGCAAGGGTGAAGTGTCTTGCCCAAGGACACAACGGACGTGACTAGGATGGTAGAAGGTGGGGATTGAACCCCAGTAACCAGCAACACTCCGATTGCTGACACAGCCACTCTACCAACTTCGCCACGCCGTCTTGGTGACAACATTTAAAACCACTGCTCTGAATCCAACATTATACAATTTAAAATTTGACCAAAATGCATCTCTAGAGTCATGCCGAACTTAAAACTTCAATCTGACCTTGGCATATCTCTGTGTGCATTTTCCTTTTTTAGGCGATGTTTTGTTACAATTGAGGGTAAGACTGTTTCATTCTTTTTACTTCTAAACGTTAACAGTTGTTGACTTCTTTTTACACTTGTATGACAGTTCAGAAAGTGAAAATAAGAAGGGCGCCATGGTGGCCACAGTTTGACCCTGCAACGGATTATTTTCATTATAACTTTTTGAAATCCAATCAAATTGTTCAACCAGCGCCCTGGAACAGCTTGTGTTGGGCCTCAACTGTCTTGTCCGCATGTGTACCTGACCCAAAAATATGACCGTGCTTTGGTTCTCTTCTTCAGAGCTCATCCAGGACCTGATTGGCCTGCAAGAGACATGGCTGGCAGAAGGTGAGTGTCTCACATGGGTCAGGGTACAAATGGCCGTGTGGCAGTGGTGGTACAGTAGTAGTAGCAGTTGGGGGGTGGGCTTTTTAAGAGCGGCGTTCCATGCTTGACATGGCAGTCCAATTAAAAGGCGGCATGGAAGAGGCACCTGGTGTGTGGTGCATACATTAGAGGCTGCCAGCGAGAGCAAGGGGCTCTTGAGGGAGACCGAGGAGGTTCTAGCTGGGAGTGTCATCACAAATTACCAGCGCAACACTCTCCGCCGCTCACTGTCTCCTCGGCTTTTGGCGGGAGCTAACGTGCCGCACACCACCCAGCGTTCTCTCTCTCTCTCTTACCCCTCTGCTTCCTCCTCTCCATCATCTCCAGCTGCACCACCACCTTGTCGTCTTCAATTTCGCCTCCTTGCCTGCACAAAAAGAATGGATCTATCATCTTTTTCCTGACAGACTCACTTACCTCGCCTACTTTCCTGCATAAAAAGAAAACAAAACTTTTTTTTTTTTTGGTGCCTGAAAGTTTTTGTTTTTCTTATCTTTTTCTGTGCTTTTTAAATGTTTTTCCTCCCATGGCAAGACAGGCTCACTGTGCTCTAACAGATCCGGGATGCTTCAGGATTTAAGTGCCGGTGTCCTCTTTCCGCCATGTCTGCAGCACCCAACTTTTGGTTAGTGGACAATGTTCCTTTTCTTCTTTTTACTCGCTTTTTCATCTTCATTTGCTCTTTGTTTTTTTTGTTTTTTTTAAAAAAGTGCATGTGTTCTGACTTGAACCGCCGACTTCGCTAAGATGTACTTTCGACAGTATTTACTATTTAAGTTGCATTCAAATTGAAACCAGAAATGATGGCAATGTGAAAATATGTGATTTAGAATTTTTTTAAAGATTGTTTACAAAATACAAAAACATTTTTTTATTTTTTTTTAAGATTTACCGTTAGATTTTTGATAACAAGGTGCGGTTTGCTCCAATAATTAAATTATTGAAAAAAAATTGATCACAACTGAACTGTTAAAATTGATTCAGTAAACAAACACCTGCATGACTGAGAATGTTCGCAGTCAGATGACTAATATTGTATGTGGTGACTAAAAGATTTAACTTAAAAAAAAACAAAAAACTAACAGAACAGGTGAGCCTATCTACTCAAAGACATGTCCGCTCAGGTAGTGGAGCGATCGCTCTTATTCTAAAGTTGTACTGTCAAGTGCGCCATAAATTTTAAACAACTCTAATGTGTCAGTTCTTTTTGTTAAAAAAAGAAACAAAATGAAGAAGACATCTAAAAAGAGACGAAAAAAGGATTTTAATATTTCAGCATTCAGAGAGGCTCAAGACGATGGTTCAGAAGCCCGTCATGGATCACCGTCACGACCGCATTCACTTCTTAACACACCACTTCCTTCCTGTCCTGTTCAGACCAGATAAGATTTATTAGTTCAGGTAATTGGTGGGAAGAGAAGAGGAATGACGGGAATGAATTTCCGAGCAAAGTTGAGGGAACTTTGTCAGCTGGCATGCACCCCCCTACACACACACACACACACACACCACTCTGTTCGCTCCCAATCACCTTGCACCCCCACCCTAACTTATCCTCATTCAAGTTCTTTCTCCTTGACACTTTTCAACCATTAGTGTTTACTGCAAAACACAGCACTTCTTATAGAACTAATTAACAACAAAATGTCAACTGTGGTCACCTTACCTGTTTTTTTCCAATTAATCAAATAAATAATCAGTGTGTATGAATGGCGGCAACGTTCCAATCCTGCACTTCTCCACGGGATGTTTTTTTTTTCTCTGCCAGGACCAACTGTTCCATTCACAGACTGAAGCCGGTGACTCATTTGTGCTCCATTTCCTCTTGTTTCTATTTTTTTCCATTTTATTCTCGCCGTCCTGTGTCCATTTCTCACCCAGATCCTCACATTAGTGTGTGTGGGGGGGCGGCTTGAAGCCGCTGCTGAGCTCCAACATGTTTCTTGTAAACATGCTTGAATATTCATGTGGCATTTTTAAGGTTTAGAAATGTAAAGTCTGTTTACAGACACCTTTTGAAATCTGAAACTTGTGTTTTTCCCTTAATTTCTACCCCTTCTGCAATTTGAAAATATATGTTTGTCTCTTTAGATACATTGATATGTCCAATAGTTTAAAGGCTGTATTCCTAAAATACACTATATGATTGCCCCTGTACTTTGCTGTAAAAGCTGGAAAATGTTTGATATGGCAGTTAAAGTGGCTATAAAAGCCACCTGGCAATTCTTCAAAATGTTTTGTATTAAATTGGATTCAGGTTTTTATTTTATTAAATTTTTTATTACTAGTGTATTTTTAAAAGTTTTTTACCACTAACTTGCACATTTATTAGTATTTATGATTTACATTTTTACTTTGTCTGTATGGGTTACATTTTTCCAACAATTTTTCCTTACATTTTTAATCATTAATATTTGTATTTAATTATATTTAGTTTTTTTACTTATATTTTTTATTATTAGTGTATTTTTAAAGTGTAGTTTACCACTAAATTACAATTTTTTTTATTATTATGATTTACATTTTAACTTTTTGGCTGAATGGGTTACATTTTTTTAACAATTTTTCCTTATATTTTAAAAACGTATTTGTTTATTTAGCTGTCGTTGGTTGAACTGTAATTACAAGATAATTGTGTTCACTTTATGTCACAATTGCTGAAGTGAATTGTGCTGTCGGTCACATGACATGTTGCTGTAGCGCTTAGAGACATCAGCTGTTGATTGGTTACTCTCAATTCACACCCAATCCTTTGTTGAAAGGAAAACTGTCAAAAAAAATTGAGAAAAATAATTGTTTTTTCAAATGAAAGGCAAAGTAGTCATGTTGAGACGGGCTCGCTGTGTCGCAACGATAATGAGGCTGTACCTCGCCGCGCGTATATAAATAGATGTGCTAATGGACGCTTTTAAAGCGCCTCTTCTTTGACCCGTCGGTGTTTGGCCGGATTGTGGGTCGAGCATTTTGGGTGAGGTTTGGAAGCCGAGAGCCAAGGCGGCAGGTGTACAGGTGGATCCATCAGTAGGGAGGAAGCCAATTAGATGCTGCTAACGATGGGAGGCTGACTGCTGGCAGACGCCGACAGGAAGTGGGATTACCAGCTTCAGGGTCACCGAAACATGTCCAATGAAAAGCATGTATCTCCCGACTGTATTTTTACCTCAATAACAAAGACACATCTTTTGCATTGAAACTTTGCATTTGAAATTTGAATATCAAAAACCTTGTTTTACTCAGGTCACTTCTTTAGGTACAATATCTAATATGATCCAATACAAGTGTATTCTCTTCATACCTAGTAATGCTCTTTTTGCCAGTATTTATTTCACTTGTGTATTGCGGTGATGTACAATTTGTACTGTCACACTTGAAGATGTTTTGTGTGTCTCATATTTAGAGGGTCAAAATATTAGAAAGAGTTATTGTACACCAATGCAAACTATAACCAGGGTAATACACATGGTTAAATGATAAAAACGGGGCATTGTTATGTTTGTAAAGACATCATTTTTCATTTAGCTATTGGATCTATTAGGTTGTCCTATTTGTCCCAACAAGGTTTTTCTACATAGTTTCCCCAAATAAATCAATTTTAAAACATGTTGTAATTGACTCATGCTAAATTTATTCAGAGGTAATTATGCAACACAAAAACGTTTAATACATTTTTGTGTCTATCGAAATACTCGTAATTATTTTTTCACACTCATGTAGAGAAGCCGTTTTGGGCCCTCCAACATGGCAGAGGTTGTGTGCTCAAGTAGAAGAAGGTCTTGGTAACATCTCGTTTGTCTCCTTTGTGTTTGCAGCTCAGGTTCCCGACAATGACGAGCAGTTTGTCCCAGACTTCCAGACTGAAAACTGTGAGTAACCACCATCCGTGTGTGTGTGTGTCTCTCTTTCACACTGTGGAGTGTGTTATTATTTGCATAGGCAGGAATATTGTTTTTAGAGGATATTTTTAACATTAGGAGGGCCAGGCTGAGTGTCATGTGATTTAGGGGGGACAAGGGGGGTGAGTTGTTTTGAATTTTTCTCCAGAATAGAAATGTTCTCATCTTGCGAGACCCCCCTCGACCTTTTCCTCAGTGCTCTTTGTGCGCACCTTCCAAGTGTGGCTGCATTTTCTACATCAGGACTTTGTAAATCCAATCTTTTGGCCCCTCGCCATCGTTAGTGAATGTTTTACGCAATGAAAGCACAACAAGGAAAAACAAGCAACGTTTCTAAGAATACTCTGGAAGAAAATTGTAGTTGACACCAGCCCCGCGCTTTCCCAGCCAGCCTTTACCTGGTTGGCCAGAAATGGAGGGAGGCGAGCTCCCAGCGGGCCTGCTGAAACTAAACATACGCCACCAAAACGCCCAACGCTTTTTCTCGATATACTCGACCCCCCCTTTAACCTGCAGGGAAAGTCGGACATCAGTGTAAGAGATTTGAGACATCACATATCAGGATCAAGCAGGATCCTTTTTGTGCTTCAAAAAACACAGAGGGTGGTCTTTGCTTTACTTCTATTTTTTTTCCCTCCTGCAACTTAAAATGACACATCAAGAAGTTCACGCTGATTATACTTCATCCTTTTTAAAACTGATTTTAACATTGATGACCCCTGCCTTTTAAAGGCTTCAGTTTGATGTTTATTTTTGATACCAAGGAGATTAACATGGCTGCCCTGATTGATTGATTGATTGACGGAGAAAGGGCCAATAAAAGCATATTAAAGCCATCACACTTCATTTAGATCAGAGGTGGATAACCATTCACCAGCACATTTGATCCAGCTCACCGTACTACTCTGAAGACAAATATTAGGCAAGGGAGATATAGCCTTAAAATAAATGCTTAAGATTTTTTTTTCACAAAAAATTTGATTTACAATTTTTTCAGATTTTTGTTTCCCTACATCTTAAAGAAACAAAATAAACGCAAATGATCGATAATTCAAAACAAGTTCCGTTTCATTTAGTAAAAAAATAGTAGTTTGAAAGGAGACAAACATTGCCACAATTTACAGGGATACATCACATGAACATACAATGCACCTTACTCTTGGCAAATTGACAATGTTTATTAAGTTGTTGTTTTTGGAACAAATATAAATTTTACTTTGTATAAACTAATTGTCAAAACCTAAAATAAGAGCCTGCTTTGGTAGGCAAAACCTATCTTGAATAATATGTTTCGATCAACAAACGTGTAACATTGCACTTTTTTTTGCATATAAATAAACCTAAATCTTCTGTTTTGAATTAAATACTTCTGTAAACAAAAATGTAGCATTGTATGCAAATAAATCATATACTTCAACTTTAAGAGGGCTGTATAGCTTCAGTAAGTAGATAAAAACAGGCTTTTTCACTTCTTGGTCACCACATCTTTAGCGAGGTGCTGAGCGACCACTTCAGTTATCGTCCTCAATTGTGC
>NC_084741.1:23083489-23088489 GCF_033978785.1 Entelurus aequoreus | reverse complement strand
ATGTTCGCCAATCAGAATTGTTGAGCCTAGCGTTTCTTTGTTCCTGGCTTCAAACAGGTAGAAAGAGGTCCCACTGCCTTATTTAACAGTAGAATTTACTGAACAAAGTGAGCCCTCTTTTCAGTCATCCACAATTTTGGTCTTGGTGGGCAGAGAGCGAGACTGCCAGTTTGACACACACTGGAAGCACAGACAGAGAGCAGCGCTAATCACTCGGGAGAACCTCCGCAAAGAAACAAAAATTAGGGGACTTTATGGCAATATTTCAGCTTAAAAAAGATGTGCAATAAAGCCCATCAACACGGACAGATGAGCAAGAATACCGTGATCATGTGATTGCATTAAACAAAAAGACAACATCTGATCTTGTTTTTTAAACTGGGGAAAAAAAGCTCTTTTGAGATGTTCGATATTTAAGTTACATTTGTGTTTACAGAAATGAGGCCATTTAATGTTTTATTTTTTTATATAGTATAACAGTTGTGAAGTGAATTATATTTATATAGCGCTGTTTCTCTAGTGACTCAAAGCACTTTACATAGTGAAACCCAATATCTAAGTTACATTTAAACCAGTGTGGGTGGCACTGGGAGCAGGTGGGTAAAGTGTCTTGCCCAACGACACAACAGCAGTGACTAGGATGGTGGAAGCGGGAATCGAACCTGGAACCCTCAAGTTGCTGGCACGGCCGCTCTACCAACCGAGCTATACCGCCCCATCTGACCATCTGAATTGGTAATTGGTAATTAGAAGGTACTGTAATTTACCTTCTAATTACAGTACAACGGTAAACAACTCTTCAGTAATGAGAAATACAAGTTTCTATAATTTTAAATATATACTTTTATTATAATATATTATGGTGACAAACATATTTTTTAGAATCAAACAATATTTTATCTCCATTTCAATCTGGTTTTAGAAAACAGCATAGCACTATTACAGCTGCTCTTAAGGTCCTCAATGATTTAATCGAGGCTGTAGACGGCAAGAAATATTGTGTCGCCCTATTTATTGATTTGTCAAAAGCATTTGACACAGTAGACCACAGTCTGTTAATTCAAGCCCTTCATCACGTTGGATTATCTAAAAATGCAGCTGCTTGGTTCACAGACTATCTCTCCAGCAGAACACAACGTGTACAGGTGGCTGGGACCACCTCTTCATTACTGGACATTACCAAAGGCGTTCCACAAGGCTCAGTGCTGGGGCCCATTTTATTTTCTATTACATAAATAATCTTTGTAATAATTTGTCAAATGCAATGTACCATTTTTATGCAGACGACACCATTATTTATTGCTGTTCAACCTCCATCATTCAGGCTTTTGAGTTTTTACAAGCTGCTTTTGATGTCATCCAGGCTCGCTTATTTGATCTTAAATTGGTTTTAAATACAGATAAAAGCAAGGTAATGGTTTTCTCTCATTCAAGGGTGCTACTGGAAAATATTCCAAATATTGTAACATCAAATGGAAACCCTATAGAGCAGGTCTTAAATTACAAGTACTTGGGTTTTACTCTTGATCAGGAGCTTTCATTTAAAGCCCATATTAACAACTTGGTCTCTAAGCTTAGGGTAAAGCTTGGTTTCTTTTTTAGAAATAAAAACTGCTTCTCTCTTAAAGTCAGAAAGAAATTGGTGACAGCAACTATCTTGCCTGTAATTGATTATGGAGACGTGCTTTATTTTAGTGCTTCATCTAAATGCCTCCAGTCCTTGGACACTGTTTTTCATTCAGCACTAAGATTTGTTACTGGCTGTCGTAGTCTCACCCACCATTGTCAACTGTATATGAGGTCAAACTTATCTTCATTGAGTGCACGCAGATACACACATTGGCTGACTATCATTTATAAGGCTCTTTTAGGTTTAATACCTCCATACTTGTGTACTCTGTTACAAAGAAAAAGCAGCTCTTACGCATTACGTTCTAATAATTTGTATGTTTTAACTGTTCCTCATGTACGGACTGAATTTGGCAAAAGAGCTTTTGGCATTGCTGCCCCTATGGCATGGAATGCATTGCAGACGAAACTGAAACTTACAGAACTACTTCCATTTGGAGACTTCCGTTCTGTCCTGAGGGACAAACAGCGAGAGACGTTTGCACAGTGCCTGTGTTTTTAAAGATGTAAATCTCTGTTGTTTTACGGTTCTCTTATGTATTTTAAAATGTATGTCTTAATGTATTATTTTTGAAACTGCTCTGTGACATGTGCTGTTGACCTCTTGGCCAGGTCACCCTTGCGAAAGAGATCTTGATCTCAATGGGTTTTCTTATCTGGTTAAATAAAGGTTATATAAACACTGTATAGTTTTTTTCGGTTATTTCTTCAGTTTAAGAGCATGATGTAGACAAAAGCTCTGAGTATGTGTACATAAAGTGAAGTGAAGTGAATTATATTTTATATAGAGCTTTTCTCTAGTGACTCAAAGCGCTTTACATAGTGAAACCCAATATCTAAGTTACATTTAAACCAGTGTGGGTGGCACTGGGAGCCGGTGGGTAAAGTGTCTTGCCCAAGGACTCAACGGCAGTGACTAGGATGGCGGAAGCGGGGATCGAACCTGCAACCCTCAAGTTGCTGGCACAGCCGCTCTACCAACCGAGCTATACCGCCCCATAAAGCCGAATATTTTTTAATTAAATTATTAAATATTGTTCTAATGTTGCACTTTGAGACAAGAATATGTTTATTGACAGTTTAAAAGTAACATAACTTCATTGTTTTTGCAGTTTTATGCATTTATACATATAAAATATAAAAATCGCAATTTTGGAGAGAAAAATCGCACGTTAAGTTTCTTCTCAAAATCGTGCAATTATTGCAGGTCCACTTTTTGGGTTCCGGATCAGACTGACATCTAGCTGAAGGCAGAGGAAGCGTCTATCTAAACCAGTGGGATCCGTCAGCGTGGAAATAAGATTAGCGAAGATGCTCCATCCAAGTCTGCGCTCCTTTAACTTGAACTGAAGTTGTCAATGGCTCTTCATTAGTGAGCAACACAATCAAATGTACGCTGACTCACTTTGACTGGGAAGTAAAAGTTGTCAGGCGGTTACATTGCCCAGGCAGCACGTATTTTTGTTGTTGCACTGTGATGTTTATCATAATCTATCAAATCTACCCTTCAGCACCACAGAGGGGCAACAAAAAATAGGGACACTCCTAATCGATGAAAGGGCTGTTTGCAACTAGCTCAAAGTTACATTTCTAAAAAACTATAACAGAACACCACCGGTGGTTTAACAGAATATTTATATTTTTTAAATGTATATTTTTCAGTTACTAATTATTTTGAATAGAAATTGCTTGTTAGTTTGAGGAATTATTCTGGCTTCTAAGCTTGTCATTCACTGCTGTCTCGTCCTCACATACAAACTAAAGATGGGAATCTTTAGGCATGATTCGATTATGATTCAGAGGCTAGGACTTGATTAGAAATGATTTATAAATCTATAATTATTATTGTATATTGGTAATATATTTTTGGATTATTTATTCTAAATGTATTACATTTAATTATTAATAATATTGATATGTGTACAAGCTCCTCCTTTAGCTATTGGCGTATGCAGTAATGCATTTTAGCGTTTTTTTGATGGAGTGTGCGATGTAATGATTTAGGCTACCTTCACACTGCAGGGTCGGCTGTCCAATTCAGATTTTTTTGTCATATCCGATCTTTTTAGTGACCGTTCACTTATATAAAATAAAATAAAATTTTTAAAAAGTGATTTCTAATGTGAATGCAATGTGTCCCGCATGCAGTCATGACGCCGCAGTGTTTACCAAAATAAAAAGGATTCAACTCTAGTCGGTCTCCGCACTGGCACTATTGTGGCAATTTTCTGAACTAAATTATTGCGCGTAGAAGATTAAGAAGGAAGAGGACAAGTATTTTGGCTCTGACAACTTCACGGGATATTCTTGCTTCAATGTCTGCTTGATCCGCGTGTCTGGGAGAGCAGTCGGAGTGGTAAAACTTTCACGTGAGTTCCTAAAACATTTTATTTTCACCTGTTTTCTGCTCCGTTTTCAACTATTTATTTTGTAACCGTCTATTTTGGTGAATAATTATGACGCTTATCGCTTTTTGATGACGTTCTGGTCTGATGAATGGGATCGGAGCGCAGGAGCGTTCACATTGAGGACACATCACAAATATATCCGATTTATTTCCACATGCATAAGAGGCCTGGGTCGGATATGAAAGATTTGTAATTGCACTGTTCACACGGACATGGAAAAAATCAGATACAAGTCGCATATGGGCAAAAAAATCGGAATTGACCTGCAGATTGAACAAGGCCTTAATTTCTGTGCCTTCTAAAACCGAAGAATGTTGGAAGACGTTGGCCCCAGTCGCCAGAAACATGTGATTCGAGACAGACGTGTGTCGTCTTATCTATTAGCTGGCGGCCGGACTTACTTATTGTTTTTGTTGTCCTTCCTGATTTATTAATCTACTTGATAATTGTCTTTTCTTAGCTGATTACTCTGCTGTAACCTGGTTCCTATTAGCCATCTGTATAAGTGTACAACGCATTTATTCTTTGGTTTCACTCCTTCACATTCAAGCTAGTTTAGCGCCAAAGCTAGCATAGCTTGTCCTCTCCTTCCTCCTCCTCTGTGTGTGTCCACGATAATCCAGCTAACCCCTAATATTAAAGAATGTTAGTTAATATTTATCCGATTGTTAGTTTGAACCAAACCTAGAACTAACGTTGAGAGAACATTACCATTAATGCCGCATTTTTTATGTCAATAATCAATATTTTGACATTTGTTCATCAATTCCTGAATCGCCCACGTTCTAATTGTGTTGCACCGGAGAATCGATCATTATTCGCACCTCTAGTTCACACACACTGACCGTGTGCACATACACACAGGCTGTCCAAGAGAGGCCACTAACAATTTACAGTCATGTAACGATAAAATATACATTCAATTATGATAACGTTAGTAACTAAACTTTGTTAAATCGCCAT
>NC_084741.1:22948489-23078489 GCF_033978785.1 Entelurus aequoreus | reverse complement strand
GTGCAATCATGAAGTGTAAACAATTGAAAATATAAGATTATTCAAGAAAGGCACATACTGTACAAAGGAACACATTAATTGTACTGCTCACATATGTCTTTGGCCAAATAAAACGTTATTACATCCGTTATTTTGGCGAGTCTTTGAGAGGTGGATGGAGCACGGGTGATGTTACGGTCGTCGGTATTTTGGGCATTCGCACTTTTGTAACTGTTCGTAGGGGCTTTGCGTCGGTGGCGGGCGGCCCGCTCTATTAGCTTTACAACGCGCTCAAACGATGGCAGTTGAGAAAAGTAGGGAAGTGTTGTTAATGCTTAATGTGTCTCTGCAACTCGATAAGTTGTTTGGCTGTGCACGCCAACGTAGCTTTGCCGTGCAACTCGTTGTAGTGTTTGTTGTTGGTTCATCCGCACGGGAACATTTCCGGGTTTCGCGAAACGAGCGGGAGTACCTGGAGAAAGGCGAGGTGTGTGGTCGTGTTCCGGGGTTAAAATGCGTCCCTGTTGGTACCCTTTGGGTAACTGTTATCTCTGTGGGAGGGGAGGGCTCTGATGTAATAAAGCATTTAGTTTTCCTAAAAATTACTGGCTGCTGGCTGATCTACCTTCAACCTCACTCTTACTCGCTCTCACATGAGTCCACTGTATCAGTTGCCACCTGGTGGTTGACTAACTGTTGATTGTGAACGTACTTGGTTAATGTTAATATAGCTGACGATCACCCTCATTTAATCGTAGCTGCCAAAATCGTGATCACGAATAAAATTCAATAATTGTGCAGCCCTACTCTAGATGTAGCCCACGTACCAATATTTTTGAGCCTAAATAATCGGAGGATGAGCTTCAAGTTTTAAAAGTTAAGTGATATGTATAAACCCCGTTTCCATATGAGTTGGGAAATTGTGTTAGATGTAAATATAAACGGAATACAATGATTTGCAAATCCTTTTCAACCCATATTCAATTAAATGCACTACAAAGACAAGATATTTGATGTTCAAACTCATAAACTGAATTTTTTTTTTGCAAATAACAATTAACTTAGAATTTCATGGCTGCAACATGTGCCAAAGTAGTTGGGAAAGGGCATGTTCACCACTGTGTTACATGGCCTTTCCTTTTAACAACACTCAGTAAACGTTTGGGAACTGAGGAGACACATTTTTTAAGCTTCCCAGGTGGAATTCTTTCCCATTCTTGCTTGATGTACAGTTTAAGTTGTTCAACAGTCCGGGGGTCTCCGTTGTGGTATTTTAGGCTTCATAATGCGCTACACATTTTCAATGGGAGACAGGTCTGGACTACAGGCAGGCCAGTCTAGTACCCGCACTCTTTTACTATGAAGCCACGTTGATGTAACACGTGGCTTGGCATTGTCCTGCTGAAATAAGCAGGGGCGTCCATGATAACGTCGCTTCGATGGCAACATATGTTGCTCCAAAACCTGTATGTACCTTTCAGCATTAATGGCGCCTTCACAGATGTGTAAGTTACCCATGTCTTGGGCACTAATACACCCCCATACCATCACAGATGCTGGCTTTTCAACTTTGCGCCTATAACAATCCGGATGGTTCTTTTTCTCTTTGGTCCGGAGGACACAACGTCCACAGTTTCCAAAAACAATTTGAAATATGGACTTGTCAGACCACAGAACACTTTTCCCCTTTGTATCAGTCCATCTTAGATGAGCTCGGGCCCAGCGAAGCCGACGGCGTTTCTGGGTGTTGTTGATAAACGGTTTTTGCCTTGCATAGGAGAGTTTTAACTTGCGCTTACAGATGTAGCGACCAACTGTAGTTACTGACAGTGGGTTTCTGAAGTGTTCCTGAGCCCATGTGGCGATATCCTTTACACACTGATGTCGCTTGTTGATGCAGTACAGCCTGAGGGATCGAAGGTCACAGGCTTAGCTGCTTACCTGCAGTGATTTCTCCAGATTCTCTGAACCCTTTGATGATATTACAGACCGTAGATGGTAAAATCCCTAAATTCCTTGCAATAGCTGGTTGAGAGAGGTTTTTCTTAAACTGTTCAACAATTTGCTCACGCATCTGTTGACAGTGGTGACCCTCGCCCCATCCTTGTTTGTGAATGACTGAGCATTTCATGGAATCTACTTTTATACCCAATCATGGCACCCACCTGTTCCCAATTTGCCTGTTCACCTGTGGGATGTTCCAAATAAGTGTTTGATGAGTATTCCTCAACTTTATCAGTATTTATTGCCA
The DNA here is from genome assembly GCF_033978785.1 of Entelurus aequoreus. Taxonomy (NCBI): domain Eukaryota; kingdom Metazoa; phylum Chordata; class Actinopteri; order Syngnathiformes; family Syngnathidae; genus Entelurus; species Entelurus aequoreus. The sequence continues at coordinate 23,076,259 of NC_084741.1, read as the reverse complement.
CCCTTCCCAACTTCTTTGTCACGTGTTGCTGGCATCAAATTCTAAAGTTAATGATTATTTGCAAAAAAAAAAAAGTTTATCAGTTTGAACATCAAATATGTTGTCTCTGTAGCATATTCAACTGAATATGGGTTGAAAATGATTTGCAAATCATTGTATTCCATTTATATATACATCTAACACAATTTCCCAACTCGTATGGAAACGGGGTTTGTAGATCCAGCAAGTAGCAGTATCGCTCAGTGCTAAACAAGACATACATACTAAAGCAATCACTCACCATACAATGTCTGATCTCCCTGGGATGCTGACTAATGGAATGTTCATATATTCCCGTTTAGATGAAGAATTATTCATGATCCTCAAGAAGGTAAAAAAAGAGATGGCCGCAAACGGAGTGTCTTTTCGTCTCTTTCTCGCCATCTCCAGTTATAAGTTGAATGTCAAAGTTGATTAAACTCAGTTTATGACTACAACCTTTTACAATACCCGTGTTCGATGCATGGTTTATAATCTGGAACACACTCAATATGTCAATATAGCAGCATAAGTGCGTTAACTCTTTGTGATCTATCTATCCATCCATTTTCTACCGCTTGTCCCTTTGGGGTCGCGGGGGGTGCTGGAGCCTATCTCAGCTGCATTCCGGCGGTAGGCGGGGTAGACCCTGGACAAGTCGCCACCTCATCGCAGGGCCAACACAGATAGACATTCAACATTCACACTCACATTCACACACTAGGAACAATTTAGTGTTGCCAATCAACCTATCCCCAGGTGCATGTCTTTGGCGGTGTGAGGAAGCCGGAGTACCCAGAGGGAACCCACGCAGTCACGGAGAGAACATGCAAACTCCACACAGAAAGACATCGAACCCAGGACCTTTGTATTGTGAGGCACTTGCACTAACCCCTGTGCCACTGTGCTGCCCTGTGTATCTATTAATACATTATATTACTTGAATTTGTTTTTAGCTAGTAGTCTTTGTTTTTAAGGTGTGGCGGTTTTTATTTTGCCATGGCCGCCACGACAAATCCGCATTGGGGAAAGCCTGGATTGATTGATTGGTTGATTGATTAATCATGGCAGCAAACTATCATGTTATCAGAATCAGAATCAAAAATACTTTATTAATCCCTGAGAGGGAAATTAAGATTTTCAGCACAATCCCATTCAAGAGCAGACAAACAGTACAGGGAGACAGAACAGGATCGCGGACGGGTCTGCCAACTTCCAGCGCCCCTTACAAAAAAGGTGAGAAACAGGTAAACGCTGGGGGGGAGAAAAAACATATTCAGTCTAAGCCTGGGCCCATGGAGAGGGGGTCCAGACTGAGGCCAAGGGGGAAAAATCTCATAGCCATAGCACACATAAGCATGTGTGTAAGAGGGAAACATCAAACATCAAAGGACAATAAAGACATTAAAAGAGCATAGCTGATGCAACCAGCCATTTCTACATACAGCTACAAAAAAAATAAAACATATACCATCATCATCATCGGTGGTCACTCGAACGAGTATGACGATCCTCCTGGTAGGAGTGTATCCCTTTATGGAGGATGCCAGTGCGTGACTTTGTTTTACGTGGGGAGACAGGTGCACAGACAGTCACCACACGATCCTTGACAGAATCGGGTCAGGGTCCAGTGGCATGGAGTCCAAGACGACTGGGGACCCTTTTCTGCTGCAGCCGTTGTGGTAGTTCTTAAATCTACCGTCTTCCGCCTGCTCCGCCGTTGAGGTCTTCACCGTATCCCTGGCTAGGGGGCAGTCAAGTACTAGGCCTTTGCCAAGGGCCACCTGGGGTAACAGTAGTAAAGGGGTTAACCTCCTAGTGCCCCAAGACCCCATAGAGGAGCCTCCACTTTAACGTCATGCCCAGGACATATACACTGCGGTGTTCCACGCCATCGTCTCACACTGATATCCTGCTAGCACTCTGTCATGCTAGTTCAAACCCCGGCCGAGTCATACCAAAGACTATAAAAATGGGCCGGCCGAGTCATACCAAAGACTATAAAAATGGGACCCATTACCTCCCTGCTTGGCACTCAGCATCAAGGGTTGGAATTGGGGGTTAAACCACCAAAAATGATTCCCGGGCGCGGCACCACTGCTGCCCACTGCTCCCCTCACCTCCCAGGGGGTGATCAAGGGGATGGGTCAAATGCAGAGGACAAATTTCACCACACCTAGTGTGTGTGTGACAATCATTGGTACTTTAACTTAACTTTAACTTTTTGCCAATCTAATGTGCTATACTAGCACCATATGTAGCGCAGAGCACCTTTCTAGTTATTTTTGTACCCATCTTGTCAACTTGTGTTATTTTCACGTAAGCGTTGTCTTCCTTTCGTTGACAAATGTTCCAGGCAATGCGAGCGTGTATTAGCGGTGTGATTTTACGAGCTTGCCCGGAGGCTGCTAGGTTCTCGTTCTTTAATCAGAGCCAGTGGTGCAGCGAGTGAGCAGACTTTGACACTGTGTTCTTCAGAGCCGCCTGGGGGTCGATTTCACAGCCGCTTTGTTTCTTGTCTGACTTTCAGCGGAGGTGCCCAGCTGCCATTCTGTCTACTTGCGCCAAGATGGCTACCTGGCACACGCCAACCGGACTGAAGGTACCAGCAATGACCCGTGTGGATCTTGTCCCAATACTCTTTGGGGTCGTCACAACATCAACGCTCCTTGTCGTTGCCCAGGTTGCATGTTTGACAAAGTGGCCAGGCACTTTTACGACGACACCTGCGTGGTGCCAGAAAAGATGGAAGGTGTGTTCCTCAAAGACTGCCTCACCCTGCTTTTTGTTGCACATGTGTGATATAGTACCAATGTTCTGCAGGCGACATCAAGCAGGAGGCGGGCCTGTACCGTGAGGGCCCATCCTACCAGCGCCGAGGCTCACTGCAGCTGTGGCAGTTCTTGGTGGCGCTGCTGGACGACCCGTCTAACTCACACTTCATCGCCTGGACGGGCCGCGGCATGGAGTTCAAACTCATCGAGCCGGAAGAGGTAAGTGCGAACGTCGGAACTCTGGGGATGTGAGATGTTTATAGACAGTTTTTTGTGTGGTAAATTGTAGTATTGTCACATTACCATTTCACAGTGGACGCCTCTAGTACATAAGCTGTTGTCAAAATAACAGAAATTAATGTGTGACGTAGCCATTGCTCGTATGTTTATACTTGTGACTTTTTTCCAGAGACACTTTTTTCCAGCTGTGCCATAATTAAGGATTTTTGAACCTGCATTTTTTTTTTGACATCCATCCATTTATACTCTTATCTAACACAGCTGCTCATTTCATTGAATGTCTTGACGGCAACAAGAAAAGCACTAGGAGAGCGCAAACCTCCAACAGCCACTAAATAAATATTTTTCAAAGATTTCTGAATCCAGACGGTGATCCGGATCACCCCCTAAAATCTAATCACTTGGTCCTTATCCATTTGAGACATTTCCTGAAAGGTTAATCTAAATCCACCCATAACTTTGTGAGCTATCTTGCTGAAATAAAGTGAACCCTCTTGTCAGTCACCAACTTTCTCGGTGGAGGCGGGGCCAGGGCCTATAGCATACATACACAGAGAAGTTGAGACCTATAGCGTAAACGGAATATAACGTAATATAAATTTTCTTTAGTACATTTCTGACAGTTCCTGAAAGTTTCATTGAAAATCGCCCATATGATTTTGAGTTACAGTATGTTGCTAACAAACTAACTACTAACTAAACCCTAGTGATTACATATGTTCCCTGGAAAAGGTATTAAAGCTTTCATACATGCGCTAATCTTAACTTTCATTTTCTGACCATTTTGGAAAAAAAATTAAATGGTTGCATTTTGGTAGAATCCTGGTTAAAACTACAAAGCTTTTTTTCAAAAGTTTACTTTGCCCTGAACAGAAAGTCACTGCATGTTTTTACGCTGTGTAATTACAGTTGTTATCTCTCTGTTTCATGCTGATTAGTGATAATGAGGAAGTTGACTAAACTGCAACACATAACAACATAAACAGACCCATTTTTTATAGATACAACTATTTTTGTTCTCACCATGTATGTTGACTTTTTGGTCAAAGGTTAGACAAAACTATAATTTACTGATTCCACCAGAGTAACGACTAAAGGCCGGATTTACCAAGATCCAAACACTACACGCTAAACAGCGTGTGCAAAATATAAAATAACGTGTATTATTAGTGGGCGTGTTGCGTGTGATCAGCTACCACCGCTTGTGCATTTGAAAAGTGGTGCAAACCGTCCTTTTTAAAAGACGATTTTACGTGCTTACAGGGCTTTTACCACGGAGACAATCATTTTCTGCACATTCATCTTATCCTGCTCCTGCCTGTGTGCTATGTGTTGAACTAGCGGCACACATCTATAACCTATAACACCTTTTCTTAATCGCAATCTGGACAATAGAAACATGCACGCTGAGACTTAATTCTGTTCGCGAGGCTCTAGATCGCATCGCCAGCGCATTTGTGCGTCTGGAATGACTCAAAGGCAAGGAAATGCACAATGAAAGACATATTTTTTTGTAGAAGAGTGCTGCAAAACAATACGCCAGCAGACACTAAAACGCATCAATTAAAAATAATTTCTAATCAGCCCCTTAAGTCATCTAGCAGCTCTAAAGTTATAAAAGGACATGGCTGAATAGAAGATATGTGTAATATTTTTTTATTTATGACCGTTCAAAATGTTGACAGACACACGTATGACGGAGGATTCTCGTCTGTGCAGCGCGAGCGCTGATCCTGCAGCCGTGTGTGTAAATGTCACTTTGCGTGCCCTTCTGACACATGTGAAATAAAACGCAAAATAGGGATGAGTGTTGATAAATCACACTGCGCGCTAAATAATTATATTTGCATCTTTTGATGATCAGTATATATTTTACATACTAATGAAAACCGAGACTCAAAATGGATTGCATGCCTTGTTTTGCTCGCAATCCACTTTGCACATGTTTAGTAGATACATTTTGCGTGTGCTATCACGTTTGCACGTGTTTTAGTACACACAATATTGCTTTTGGTCACTTTTGTGTTTAAATCTAGTGAGTTAAATTGTGGTCATCTACCTTCTAGTGAGTCACACTGTGGTCATCTGCCATCATGCATAGAAACAGTGGTAGAAGAAAGACCATCAGGTGATTGTGCAAACTTTGGGACATAGCAGTAAAAGGGTAGTGAGGGAAGAGGCAGCAGAAATCCGCGCACCGCTGAGCTGTGGGTTTAGACTGACGGTGGGCAGGTGGTGGGTGGTGTGCTAGACAGGTGCTGCAACATCTGTTTCCTCCTCCACGGGGCGTTTGACAAGCTTGTAATGAACAGTCATGGCTGCACGTGCTCTAATCTCCATCATTAGCACAATGTGGACTCTTAGCTTTGTTTAACGTCACAGCTGCTGACGGTCTGCTTCTGATACATTCTCACTGAGTGTGTGTGTGTTTATGGCAAAGGTGGCACGTCGATGGGGGATCCAGAAGAACAGACCTGCCATGAACTACGACAAGCTGAGCCGATCGCTGCGCTACTACTATGAAAAGGGAATCATGCAAAAGGTAACGTTAGAAAAAAAGGGAAAAACTTGTAATATTTTTCCTTTTGACTAAATTCTTAAAGCTTTAAAGGTTATCTCTTACACAAAACCAACTTTATTTACCTGTACCAGTTTTTGTGTATTTGTGATCTGCACAAGTCCCGAAAATTTTAAATCAAACCATGAAGGCATGGCGGAGATATCTATAAAACAATCTTGGCTTCCTTCATACTTCCTCCAAACAAGCCGTTTGGAATTTGCCCAATTTGTGACGTTTTTCCCATTGGTGACGTCAGTGGATATATTCACATATGGTAAAGATTTACCTGAAGAGCTTTGCGCGAGTTCGCCATTGTAGTCCAAAGCTGTAATCTACAAACGCCTTCTTTTTTTCTATCCTATTGTTGTGGGGCAGACTGGCTCGTACATTGACATGCATCCTCCGCCGTTGCCATTTCTAACCCAAAGTAGGGTTGTACGGGTTACCAGTACTAAGTAGGTACCACAGCATTGGCGTTGCTAGGCCTATTTTAGGGGGGCTAAAGCCCCCCTAAAATGTTCTTAAGCCCCCCTAAATAATTTGATGTTAAACAAAAACCTTTTTTTTTTTTTTTTTACAAATACATGCCGACATATTCATTATAAAGTGGCCCGAATATGAGTTTAAATAAATAATCATATAACCTGTCATTATTCACTCAGTTTACCCTCACTTCATAGTGTAAGGTAGAGAGCCCCTTTAGTGCGTCGGTATCCAATCCATTCCACTTGTTCATATAGAAAATGCCCACATCACTCAAAATCCAGTCCGCATTTTCTCTGCGACCTTGCTTGCGGTCCTGCAGGTGTACGAAGCACATTAGCACACAGCACTGCAGAACAAGAACCTTGTGTCTGCAATTGTAAATAATTTAGTTTTTAAGTTTTGTGTTTCTTGTAGAATCTATATAAGGTAATATACATTAGCCTATTGTTAAAATAATGAAAACAACATCATTAAATATATTTGTTTTATTGTATTGTTACATCAATAGCTGTTGTTATATTATAGGATGGCTTGTTAAACATTTCATAGGACTTTCAGAGGGTGGAAAAACCAAGACATTTAATATAAAATGTAAAATGAGTAAATACATAAAAAGAAAAAGAAAAAAAAATGGTTAAAAGCCATCGTCCCTGGGAGAATTTAATTTCGTCCCGTGCATTTTTTTTACCCTCCCCGGGACGACGGGACTACATTAATCTCAAGCCCTGGAAGTTACATTTTATTGTTTGCATTATTTGTTTCAGCATTGCACTTTGAAGATGGTCCCTCAGCTCTTTGACAGCTTTGGCTCTTTTTCAGATCAGCAGACTAAGTCTTTCTTATTTACAGTATATATAAATGTTTCTCATTTCTATTCAGACTTCCATATATATTTAATTTCGTTAACGGCTTGCCATAATATATATATATAAATATATTATGTACAAGCCAAATGATCCCAATATTACTTTAATTCAAGTAATTAAGTAATATTTCCAGGGCTTGAATTTACAACCATTTTAGTCACATATGTGCCCAAAATATAATCTGTGCAACTTCAAAATACTTGGGAACAAACAATTATTGTATTGTGAGCGAAAGTGGTGGCATTAGCCTCTAAGTTGTGAATTAATAACATAGAGGCTAATGCCATGACTTTCATTGTGTTTCGGTGTATCTTGAAGGATCATGCAAGTCATTGTTTCTTGTTGATGCTGTAAACAAAATGTCACTGTGCAAACCCATGTTTGTTGTTGTACTGAACACATATTGAAACTAAACTCACTGAAATAATATTAATAACAATGAATAATTGTTAAGACCTTGTTAGCCGTTTGTGAAGTTTTGTGCTTGTGCGCTACGTTTGCTCGCATCCTGTGCATCTCCTGGGGGCTAAGCCCCCCCTGTCGTTAAAAGCTAGTGACGCCCCTGTACCACAGTACTAATATATTAAAAACGATACTATACCGCTTTTGAAAAACACCGGCACTTTATTTTTCCTCCGCATGCTGTTGTGCGACGGTAACGTACAGAACTGAGGTCCATGATGTTGAGTGTGTCAAAAAGCGCATACAAGTAGGAACAGTATGGGGGAAAAAACAGCAATTCTACTGGTTAATGAAGAGTGTGCGTGGAGCGCAACATAAAGGTATTTCAAAACTATCGATAAAGGTGACGGTTTAAACACGTAAGTGCCACGCTGCAAGGTGTGCTTCAAAACATGCCTCACCAAAGGTGGCAACTGACAAAGTATTAACACCTTTTCTTCAAACTTAGCTAAACAATTAAATACATGCAGTCAGATTTGTACAACAAGTTTAAAGAGCAACAGGTAATATAGTTAACTAGCTCCTATGTTGTGCACATACAGATCTTAGACATAGACACAGCTGGTGGGCTGGTTGCCAATTATTAGCAGTCAAAACCGCCCACATAACGTAAACTAATGCAAGTGAATATTACTGAATTGTTTTATAAATTGCTACAATTTGTGTTTTACCTTCAACAATGTGTGTTTTACTTGCTACACGTCTTATCTGTGCACATTTAGCCATAGTATTATTTTTAGTATTTACGAATGATTGTATTTGTCTGAAAGCACAGAGTGGCAACCATAAATCATGAAGAGTTTAATTACAATGTCAACAAAGCTTTCTTTTCTTTTCTAACCTAATCCTAGATTATGGCAGACTATATGTAATATATACAATTGTAAATTGTTCTTAGTGCAATAAGAAAAGTGTGTTTAATGTCTTATAATTTTTTTAAAATCTTCTAAAATTGTTCTTTGAGTGCAACAGTAAACATATGTTTAATGTATCGTAAGATTTTTTGTTAAAATGAACCCAATATGACATTTTTTGTGGCCCCCTTTATTTGAGAAAAATACATTTTGGTACCAGTACCAAAATATTGGTATCCGGACAACCCTAATATAAAGTAGCGTGTAGTATTAACTTATATCTGTCAGTCGACTTCATATGGAAGAGCTAAAAACTACAACAAAGATGACGGGGAGAAGATGCAGTCGAAGTGGAGGCACGTAAATATGGCTTCCCACAAAACGTCAGAAAGCGGCTTGAAGATAGTCTGTAAAACATAATTTATGAACAATTTTGACATAGAACCACGTTTCATATTATGTCGACCACAAGGAAGTAAATGTTGAAAAAAAAATCATAATTTGACCCCTCTAAATGACAGTTTTTTTGGTAATTTTTTATACTGTAAGTAATATGATGCATTGACAACCGTCTTTTAGCCCTGGCCTTAAAGACAGCTTTGTAATTAAAAGTTTATGTACAAAACCAAAATAACTTTTAGTAATCTGTTAATCATATTTTGTGGAATTCTGATTATTACAACCAAGCAAACTATATCATCTCAGAGGTTGAATGATTGTTGTCTAAAAGGGGTCCACACATTTTATCAAGTTGCACAATCTAGCAGTGTTGTCGATAAGTGAAAACAAATTGTCAACTTCTATGTAAAAATACTACTAGTACATTTTATTAGGGATGGATAGTATATATAAGTGATATTGATCACTTCCCTTTTCTCAGGACCGTTAACTTATTGATATCTATTTTTTTAAATATTGAATTAAGTTGAGTTTGTGCACACTTTAAGTATGAAAGTTAAACTAAGGTGTATTAGACCAAGTGTACCTGTTAAATGTGTCCTGAAAAAAGCCAGTATTTACAACGTTGGTAAAGGGCTGGTCGTCCAAGATGAAATCATGGATTGCTTCAGCCGATGGAGACAAACCCTTTTTTTGCGGCTGGATTTGGGGCGGCTTCCTAGTCTATCAAAACACCGTCGTAGCGATGCTGCCGTTTCATGTGGCTAAGGTTTGATTTTTTTTTAAGCTCATTGTTTTTTTTAACTCCATTTTTAAATAAAATGTTTGCAAAACATTTTGTACAAATAGAACATGACAGGTCTTCCTTTGAAACCGTGAAGATGTCTCCCATGATCCACGCCATGTTTGTTTGCACGTAGTTCACCCTAGCCCACCTACAGCACATTACAGGCAATCTTGCCTCATTGGATCGTTTTTGTTTTTTCTTTAAAAAATAGTTTTCCGAACCCATAATGTTATCAGATTTATCAGTGTTATCATCATTTTTTGTATCAGCTTGATCATTTTTGATCCTATTTTTATCATGCGCCCCTAATAATTACACTGTGTTTACTGATAATAAAAAAAAATCAACAATTTAATTTATTTAGTAAATAAACCGAATTACAAATTTGTGCAGAAGTTTATGCAATTAAAAAAAACAAACAAAAAAAAACTTGCAATGTTCACTAAAGGAGGGGGAAAATAATCTTTGGATCCATGAAGGTAAAGGTATCTAAATGACACAACACAAGTCAAAATGCTAAACACCAGTAAAGAATGTATTTTGTTTCAACGCTCCCAACACCACGCTCCTCCTCCATTCCACCCTCCCCACCCATCACACACCCACCCCCCCCAGGTGGCCGGCGAGAGATATGTGTACAAGTTTGTGTGCGACCCCGAGGCCTTGTTCTCCATGGCGTTCCCGGACAATCAGCGTCCCGTGCTGAAGACCGACATGGAGCGTCAGATCAACGAGGAGGACACGGTGCCGCTGTCGCACTTTGACGAAAACATGACCTACGTGCAGGAGGCGCCCTACTGTCAGCCGCACACCTACAGCGAGGGCTACGTCTACTAGCCCCGCCGCCTTTCCATGTGACCGCCTTCACAGGAAATGACCATGTTGTCCAACATGGAGTGGACACCGTCTGAACACATCCTCCTTTATTATTATTACTATGATTATTAGTACTATTTTTATTTTGTTGCTCCCGTCTCTCAGACGTGCACTTTATGGACCCCAACCCGTTGTTTGTACATTCATGAGGGAACGCCAGCATGCGGCACATCACCGAGACAGGACTCCCAGTGGCTGACTCACGAGGACAAACTTTACATATTTTGGGGAATTTCACTGCAATCTTTTCGCCTACGCAACCAATGAAAGAACAATAATTTCCTCCTTGTTTCATTTCAAGACAATAATTTGACCTACCTTCACGTCGGAGCATTGAAAAGCAAAAGAATCAAAGACATTTGGCTCCGCCCATCAGTGATGCCTGGCCCCACCTCCGTCTCCTCTTGTGTACTTGTGAGGGATGATCACATTATCGCACCTGTGCACCTTGTGTGTTTACGGTCGCCATCGGCCACTTCCATCAGGTACCCCCAAGATCAGAGGTCGAAGCTGCTGTTTCTCAAATTTTTGACCACCCCCTCATGTACTGTAGCTAAATAAGCTAACCAAAATATTGGAAAACGGTTGTCAGTATGAGAAATACAGTTCTACACCAACAGCAATAATAAACACATAGTTAATTAATCAAACCCGATCAGTTATTGTCAGAATTTCAATTGTGACACCAAATGTTAGCGTCACCCGCTGGCTTTGCTTTCTGGAATGCATCGAAATCAGTCATCCTTCCGGTGAAAATGTATGTAAAAGGATGTAGTTTGTGTCCCACGGTTCAATAAATAAAAAGTGATTTTTGTCTGCGAAGTACAGAAGCTTTGGGAGGTCAATCTTACTATTTAGTAAACTCTGGCGCAAAGAAGTTACAGTGCATCTGGAAAGCGCTTCACTTTTCCCACATTTTGTTATGTTACAGCTTTAGTCCAAAATGGAATAAATTCATTTTTGTCCTCAAAATTCTGCACAAAATACCCCATGATGACAATGTGACTGTTTTGTTTTTTTTAACATTTTGCTAATTAATAAAAATAAACACATGTACATACACTACCGTTCAAAAGTTTGGGGTCACCCAAACAATTTTGTGGAATAGCCTTCATTTCTAAGAACAAGAATAGACTGTCGAGTTTCAGATGAAAGTTCTCTATTTCTGGCCATTTTGAGCGTTTAATTGACCCCACAAATGTGATGCTCCAGAAACTCAATCTGCTCAAAGGAAGGTCAGTTTTGTAGCTTCTGTAACGAGCTAAATTGTTTTCAGATGTGTGAACATGATTGCACAAGGGTTTTCTAATCATCAATTAGCCTTCTGAGCCAATGAGCAAACACATTGTACCATTAGAACACTGGAGTGATAGTTGCTGGAAATGGGCCTCTATACACCTATGTAGATATTGCACCAAAAACCAGACATTTGCAGCTAGAATAGTCATTTACCACATTAGCAATGTATAGAGTGTATTTCTTTAAAGTTAAGACTAGTTTAAAGTTATCTTCCTTCAAAAATAAGGACATTTCAATGTGACCCCAAACTTTTGAACGGTAGTGTAAGTATTTACAGGCTTTGCTCAATACTTTGTTGAATAACCTTTGGCTGCAATTACAGCCTCAAGTCTTTTTGAATACGATGCCACAAACTTGGCACACATTTTTGTCCATTTCTTTTTGCAGCACCTCTCAAGCTCCATCGGTTTGGATGGGAAGCGTTGGTTTTCATCTAGGATGTCTTTGTACATTGCTGCATTCATTTTTCCCTCCATCCTGACTCGTCTCCCAGTTCCTGCTGTTGAAAACCATCCCCACAGCATGATGCTGCCACCACCATGCTTCATATTGGCCTAGTTTCCTCCAAACATGATGCCTGGCATTCACGCCAAAGACTTCAATCTGAGAGAATCTTATGTCTCATAGTCATTTTCAGGTGCATTTTGGGAAACTTTTTAACAAAGAAATGGCTTCCTTCTGGCCACTTTACCCCACAGGCCTGATTGGTGGTTTGCTGCAGAGATGGTTGTCCTTCTGTAAGGTTCTTCTCTCTCCACAGAGGAATGCTGTAGCTCTGATGGAGTGACCATCTGGTTTTTGGTCACTTACCTAACCAGACTAAGATGAATGCAGCAATGTACAGAAACATCCTGAATGGAAACCAACACTTCCCATCCAACCTGATGGAGCTTGAACGGTGCTGCAAAGAGAAATGGGCGAAACTGCCCAAAGATAGGTGTGCCAAGCTCGTGGCATCGTATTCAAAAAGACTTGAGGCTGTAATCAATAAAATATTGATGAGCAAAGGCTGTGAATATTTATGTACATGTGATGTTTTTTAGTTTTAATACATTTGCTAAATAAAAAATACATTGTCATTGTGTGTAGAATTTTGAGGACAAAAATGAATGTATTGTTTTTTGGAATAAGGCTGTAAAACAAATTGTGAAAAAAGTGAAGCACTGTGAAAACTTTCCGGATGCATTGTATCTATTTATTTTCTCCCAGGAAGTTTGTTGTTAAAAATACCAACTTGTCAATCTTTTTTTTTTTTAAATTCTAGTTTAGAAATGTCAAATAAACAATACATTTTCCGGGGAGGTAAATAAAAACAGAAAGGAGAATAAATAGTATGAGTATGTAGACCTTTGAATGATCCCACATGTATAGATATAAAAAAAGAAGCTCAAAACAAATGTTACTTTTTGGTAATAACGACAAAAAAGTAAGAAAAATATATCTTGTAAAACCTGTTAATTCGTATTATGTTGCTGCTCCATTTGTTATTGTACTTTCTGCTATCATGACTATATTTTTCCTACTGATCAATATTGTTGCTTGTCAAACATGAGCATGTTCGACATCTGCTATGGAGGCGCACACGTCTGTTGGTTGGACACAAGTGGGGGAAAATGGTTGTGAGGAGGAAAATGCTTTCGATCATTAAATATGTCATACGAGTCTTGTCACTTTTTCTTTGAAACAACAAACAATTTGATCCCATAAAGAAATCATCTTATCCGGGGCCAAACCGTGGCCTTCATAAAAGTCCACATGCAACGTTTTAAGTCCCATTTTAACATTCTTAACTGTCATACAGGCTAAAAAGAAGTGAAACAGTAGAAATATGTGTAAATATTTAAAATTATTATTAAAATTATCAATTGTGCTTTATTGATTACCTTTATTTTATTTAGGTATTATATTTGTCAGTTGCTTATTATTTATATATATATATATATATATATATATATATATATATATATATATATATATATATATATATATATATATATATATATATATATATATATATATTTTTTTTTTTTTTTCTTTTTAGTTTTTTTTGCTTTCCTGTCACAATACTTGGAGTGTGTGAATGGAAGGGGTTGTGGGGCAGGAAATTGTATTCTGTTAAAAAAAAAGAAAGAAAATAAATATAATGTAGAAGTGGTGCATAATTATGTAAATAATTGGGCCAAAGAAAACTGTTAAAGATAGTCGACATTTACATATTGGTACTAGAAAATACACTGTGTGAGTGTGTGTGTGCGTGCAAATAGATTTCCGTCTGCTGTCAATTTCCAGCTGTGGACCACAAGGTATTTAACTGAAGTGACACCTGAAGAAAAAAATCAATGGCTAATTTAAGACTGCACTTTTTCCCCCTTGCACGTGGAGGCTGAGTGTTTTTTTGTTTTTTTTCCTGTCTTCTTTCAACGACAGCAGTAATGAAAAAAATAACGCACACTCTTAAAGTTATTATTTCCTTGTGTAAAGTGTCACTATTACTAAAAATCAATGACTAATTTAAGGAAGCACCGTTTAATTGCTTCCACTGATGGGAAAAATGAAATCGGATGTGTAAGTAATGAAAAAGCAACACCTGCCTTAATTTGTCAGCGCAACTTACGGGAGTTTTTTCCCCCCCTTATTGATTGTGTGCATCACACTGGAATCTGCCTTAAGTTGAAACAGTTGATTACTTCTGGATCCGTGTTGATGCCAACAAACACATGACGACTACTACTAGTCTTTTTTACTAGAATAGGTGCTATGGTCAATCTTAAATAGATAACTACACTCATCCTATACTATTTCTTTTTACATTATTTACTATTTATTGTCAAGTCAAAATCATAAATAGTTTACTACATGATAGTCAGAACATAGAAAATGTAAACTTATGTCTAAAAATGTAACTTTCATTTATAAAGTTGAACATTTATTTCTCCCAAATGACTCTTGTTTATCGCTATCAATTGGTTCTGGGTCTGACCCTGGTAAATGAATTTCCGCAAAGTAGAATTTGTTATAAATCAAATATTTAAATTGCTAGAGCAGTTATGGCTGCCCTATGAGGACCGCTTTTAACAGTTGATATATTGAGTTGTACTACATATATTTTTTATGTACACTGTAAAAAAAAAAAAATCTGTAGATTTTACAGTAAAAACTGTCAACCCTGTCACTGGAATTTTACCGTAAAATATACAGGGTTTTTTTGGTTTTTTTTCCAACATTTCACAGTAAGTGAAAAAACAGTACCACTGTTTTTTTACGGAAAGAAATAGCAGCTTAGATGCCAGAATTTTACTGTAAAATTTACTGTTATTTTTTTTTTTTCTTACAACACATTACTGTAAAAGGATAAACCGTACCATTTGTAATTTTTTAATTCTGGCCACTGAGCTACCAGTGTTTTACCATAAAAAAATGTGTTACCGTCTTATGCTGGGTTAAAAACCAGTGAGTAAAAATGGGTTTTAAGAAGGGTCCTAAAAGTAGCCAATGAAGATTAATTATATTGATTGATAAATATAATTTATTTTAGCACACCATAATTTGTTTGTTATTTATAAGTCTCTTCTTATGCGGTATATTTAGTTAGTACTTGCTTTTCTAATCAGCCTGACCTAAGCCTTAGGTTTATGTGTAAAATAATATTTGTGATTAACACATGGTTTTATATAATTTGACAAGGCTGTTAATAGGTTAGATATAATTATTGAAAATAATTAAAATCAAGAGTAACATGAATAATTCAGTGTTGATATTTGAGTGAGTAGTGGAAAAGTTGGGCCCCGAGGTCAAAAAGGTTAAGAATCCCTGACATAGCAGACTTCTGTGCGTCAGGTTTAGGATCCAGTCCCACTTATTGCTCGATTGACTGGAGACCACTCCAGGATGCTCCTAGACTCCAGCCCTTCTGGTGACCCGCCACATGATGAATGGTATCGGAAATGGATGACTATATGCTGACAGGACACACATTGATTCTCCAAGTTTTAACTTCAGGAGGTCCGGATTGCAGCGTTCCGAGTCTTACACCTTTTTGGAGTTGCGGTGTCGCTGATCCGTGTCACTTAGCTCCTTATCTGGCCAGCGACGTGTTTGCCATTTATGGACATATGGTGGACATCCTGCGCCTCCCGCCAAGCCACGAGCCGCTAATATTTGGTGTATGCGGACGGTGGATGGCGGTGCCCCCCCCCTTACTGGAGCAAACAGATGGCCGCTCGATCTTGAGTCATCACAAAGCCATTAGCGGGGACGCTCGCCCTCGGCCGGGGCCGCCTCGATGCTCGCCTGACGCTCCTCACTGGTGTTTGCTCACGCTCTTAAGTCGGCCCAGGCGAGCTGGCCGCTCTCTGTTTGCTCGGGTTAAATGGCCGGTGTGGCCCGACCGAGGCCTCTGATTGGCCGTGCCACGGCGCTGTTTGACGGGTGAGATGACACCGCACTGAAGGGAAATGTGTTTGCGACAAGTTGGCTTTTGATATAGTGTGTTGACACACCAAAAAGCCCTATGTGCTTCTATATGTGTTGCCAGGGCAGCCCAGTCAGCATAAATCATTCAGGGCTAATTCACTGGAACAACACAGGAAATGATCAAGGTGCTATAATGGTCCCTATTACAGTTGCTGGGCCTCTTTAAGACAACCAATAAACTGCTTTATTGTTCTATTTTGGACAGCAAACACTTTTACTTTGCTGCAATTGTCAACACAATTTTCAGCTGTGATTGAAAACGTAACAATTTTTTTCCTGGACCTCACATACTCTCTAATCTACGGTCGAACCTGCGTTATATTTTTCCATTTAGAGTCCATTCTGTGATGGCCTGTTGAACACAAATAGTGTTTTTTGTTTTTTTTCTTGGAACTTCCATCTTACCGGACACTGACATTCAGGGTTTTCTCGACAACATCACATTGTTCCCCGTTGCCTCTTCTTCACCAGGGTTCAGACACAACACAAAGGGTGTTGCCTTCATGCACGTTCAGAAAACGGTGAAACGAGAACTTGAGACTCTGCAGTTCAGTCGAGACTGCGGGAATCGTTTAATCCAGTGTTTCTTAACCATTGTTCAGAGTCGTGTATGAAGAGAGTATGGCCAACTTGGTTTCAGGCAATCTCCTCAATGATTGGTCAAAAGGCACTAACGTGACTACTAACTTTCTCTACTGCTCGCCGGTGTTACCGTATCTGAGTTTTTGTTTAGAAATATGGGGAAATAGGTATAAAAGTACACTTAATACTAAATAATACATAATAATACATCCATTTTCTACCGCTTGTCCCAGTGGTTACAAATACAATGGAGGCAGACACCACAGTTGACATACTTCACACAAAAGTCACAAGCTGCTCAGGCAAATCATATTGTCTAAGAATGCATTTTTCCATCGATAACGTGACATCAAGTGCACACTCTTTCAGTCAATTAGTGCGCAAGGAATATATATATATATATATACACTATCGTTCAAAAGTTTGGGGTCACATTGAAATGTCCTTATTTTTGAAGGAAAAGCACTGTACTTTTCAATGAAGATAACTTTAAACTAGTCTTAACTTTAAAGAAATACACTCTATACATTGCTAATGTGGTAAATGACTATTCTAGCCGCAAATGTCTGGTTTTTGGTGCAATATCTACATAGGTGTATAGAGGCCCATTTCCAGCAACTATCACTCCAGTGTTCTAATGGTACAATGTGTTTGCTCATTGGCTCAGAAGGCTAATTGATGATTAGAAAACCCTTGTGCAATCATGTTCACACGTCTGAAATCAGTTTAACTCGTTACAGAAGCTACAAAACGGACCTTCTTTTGAGCAGATTGAGTTTCTGGAGCATCACATTTGTGGGGTCAATTAAACGCTCAAAATGGCCAGAAAAAGAGAACTTTCATCTGAAACTCGACAGTCTATTCTTGTTCTTAGAAATGAAGGCTATTCCACAAAATTGTTTGGGTGACCCCAAACTTTTGAACGGTAGTGTATATACATACGTATATATATATATATATATATATATATATATATATATATATATATATATATATATATATATATATATATATATATATATATATATATACACTGCTCAAAAAAATTAAAGGAACACTTTGAAAACACATCAGATTTCAATGGTGGAAAAAAAAAAGTGGGATATCTATACTGATATGGACAGTTTAATGTCTCAGGAACAAAAGGATGCCACATCTTTTGATGGAAATAAAGTTTTCAGCCTACAGAGGGCTCAGTATATAGACACCCCAAAAATCAAAGTGAAAAAATGATGTGGCAGGCTTGTCCATTTTGCCTAAATTCAATTTCTGCAACTCAAAATTATTTTCAATATCTTGTGTGGCCCCCACGTGCTTGTATGCATGCTTGACAACGTCGCGGCATGCTCCTAATGAGACCACGGATGGTGTCTTGTGGGATGTCCTTCCAGATCAGTCTAAGGGCATCAGTGAGCTCCTGTAAAGTCTGAGGAGCAACCTGGCGGCGTCTGATGGACCCAAACATTATGTCCCAGAGGTGTTCTATCGGGTTTAGATCAGGTGATCGTGAGGGCCATTCAATTGTGTCAATTCCTTCATCCTCCAGATACTGTCTGCATACTCTTGCCACATGAGGCCGGGCATTGTCGTGGACCAGGAAGAACCCAGGACCTACTGCACCAGCGTAGGGTCTGACCATGGGTGCAAGGATTCATCCCGATAACTAATGGCAGTCAGACTGCCGTTCTCTAGCCCGTAGAGGTCTGTTTGTCCCTCCATGGAAATGCCTCCCCAGACCATCACTGACCCACCACCGAACAGGTCATGCTGAATGATGTTGCAGGCAGCATAGCGCTCTCCTTGGCTTCTCCAGACCCTTTCACGTCTATCACAGGTGCTCAGGGTAAACCTGCTCTCATCTGTGAAAAGCACAGGGCGCCAGTGGCGGACTTGCCAATTCTGGTGTTCTATGGCAAATGGCAATCGAGCTCCACGGTTCTGAGCAGTGAGCACAGGGCACACTACAGGACGTCGTGCCCTGAGGCCACCCTCGTGAAGTCTGTTTCTGACTGTTTGGGCAGAGACATTCACACCAGTAGCCTGCTGGAGGTCATTCTGTAGGGCTCGGGCAGTGCTCAACCTGTTCCTCCTTGCACAAAGCAGCAGATATCGGTCCTGCTGATGGGATGAGGACCGTCTACAGGCCCTGTCCAGCTCTCCTAGAGTAACTGCCTGTCTCCTGGAATCTCCTCCATGCTCTGGAGATTGTACTGGGAGACACATCAAATCTTCTTGCAACAGCACGCATGGACGTGCCATCCTGGAGGAGTAGGACAATCTGCCAACTTCAGGAGGGTTAGGAAATCGCCTCATGCTCCCAGTCATGATAATGACTCTAGCTAAAGCCAACACTTGTGGAAAAACAGTTAAAAAAGATCAAGAGGGAGGAACTTGAAATGGCCTCCACCTGCGAAACCAGTCCTGTTTTGGGGCCATCTCGTTGTTGCCCCTCTAGTGCACCTGTTGTTAATTCCATCAACACCAATGCAGTTGAAACTGATTAACAACCCCCTCTGCCACGTACCTGACCAAAACCTTATCAGAAAAGTGCAATTGAATTCATGCTATACCCTGATAAAAAACTGTTCCTTTATTTTTTTTGAGCAGTGTATATATATACAGTACAGGCCAAAATTTTGGACACACCTTCTCATTTCAATGTGTTTTCTTTATTTTCAACACTATTTACCTTGTAGATTGTCACTGAAGGCATCAAAACTATGACACCTGTGAAGTGAAAACCATTTCAGGTGACTACCTCTTGAAGCTCATCAAGAGAATGCCAAGAGTGTGCAAAGCAGTAGTCAGAGCAAAGGGAGGCTATTTTGAAGAAACTAGAATAAAAAACATGTGTTCAGTTATTTCACCTTTTTTTTTCCAAGTACATAACTCCATCAAAACTATGAATGAACATCCATAGTTTTGATGCCTTTAGTGACAATCTACAATTGTCCAAACTTTTGGCCTGTACTGTATATATATATATATATATAGTATATGCTTCCATCTGTTGAAAAGCTCTATAGAGATGATGATTTCATTTTCCAGCATGATCACAGTGCCAAAACCACCAGTAACTGGTGTACTGACCATGGCATTACTGTCCTCGATTGGCCTGCCATCTCCCCTGACCTGAGCCCCATAGAGAATTTGTGGGGTATTGTGAAGAAGAAGCTGAAAGACACCAGACCCAATAATGCAAATGAGCTAAAGGCCGCTGTTGAAGCATCCTGGGCATCCATAACACCTCAGCAATGCCACAGGCTGATTGCCTCCATTCCACGCCGCATTGATGCAGTAATCCGTGCAAAAGGATTCCCAACCAAGTACTGAGTGCATCAATTGACATTTTCAAATGTTTGATTTTGTTTTGCTGTTATAACTCTTTTTTTTTTACTTGGTCTGAGGAAATATTCTAATTTTTTGAGATAGGATTTTTGAGTTTTCTTAAACTGTATGTCATAATCAGCAATATTAAAATAATAAAAGGCTTGCAATATTTCAGTTGATGTGTAATGAATCCAGAATGTATGACATTTTTGTTTTTTTAATTGCATTACAGAAAATAAAGAACTTTATCACTATATTCTAATTTTCTGAGACAGTCCTGTATACCTGTTTCTCAGCTGTGGACCGGATTACTCAGTTGTAATACACTTTTCCACCACTTGTGGCAGTAATGACCATCCATCCATCCATCCGTTTTATCAAACAGCAGAAGTCTGGAGTTCAAGTCATAGAGAAGTTTCTTGAAGGGAAACTGCACTTTTCTTTTTTGGCCTATTGTTTACAATCATTACGAAAGACATGACAACGGATGTTTTTTTTTTTTTAATGCATTCTAAATATTAAATAAAGGCGTTCAAAAGTCAGCTTACAATGGAGTCTATTTAAGCCACTCTATTCTGCCTATAAAAGCCCTTAAAAAAACATCCAAACACCTCCAGTAAAGTTTTATATACAAGTATATATGTAATGTAGTATTGTGCACATTTATAATATGTAATATTTACGTATTTTATACAATAATTTCAAAAACGCATCACATTGTTCGCTTTTTTTTTTTCCAAAAACATCACTGATTTCTACTCACTGTAGACTTCATGAGAGCCAACAAAGACAATAAAACATCACTTACTGTAAAAGGTCTGCTGTCATTAGGATGCCGGCTGCTGGGATGTTCATATATTCCCATTTAGATGAAGAATGTCTCATACTCCTCGCAAAGTAAAGGGGGCTGGAACCAAGCGTCTTTTTGTGTCGTTCTCGCTATATCTGGGTCTAAATTGGCTGTCAATGTGTACGAACTTGTCGGAATACATCATCATCCTTCTACTATCCAGGTAAGAGGCATGATTGATGATATAGAATAAAGTTTTGCGAGCAAGGAGACGAGGAATCAGTCAACCACTTGATGTCAACATTGGCACACAACAAGTTTGTGATCACAGCGCCGCTATAAATAGTTTGTCTGCGTTAGCACTTATAATAACAATATCACTAATACTTGGTTAATATTCAAGTCATGTAATGTAAATGGAGTATTGTTGGCACTTTTTGGATGTTTTTTTTATTGTGTTTTATGGACGGAATAGAGGACCTCCCATTGGAAAGTTAGAATGCTTTTTTTTTTTAAATCCATCCGTCATATCTTTCATAATGATTGTGAACAAGAGGCAAAGTTCCAAAAAAAGTGCAGTTCCCCTTTAAGTGCACACATTTGACTAACGTGGTGAAGATGTATTTTATTAAGGAACAGATTTATTATTAATTTAGTAATTTATTTTAGCACAACAAAATTGTATATAATTTTTTTTTCGTCAGTTTTTTGAGTCCCTTCTCATGCAGTGTATCTGGTTAATACTTCTTGTTTTCATTCAGCGTGACCTAAGTCTGAGGTATGTGTGTTAAATTATATGAATGATATTGGTGATAAATGCTTCCGCCCGATTGCAGCTGGGATGGATTTGTGATAAATGCATGTTCCATATTATTTGACAAGGTTGTAAACTGTAAGTTGGTTTGATATAATTATCGAATATGATTAAAATCAAGACTAAGATTACTAACTCAGTGTTAATAGTTGAGTGGGTCCCGGGCCCCACGGTAGTGTAAAAGTTGCGCCCCGATGTCAAAAAGGTTAAGAACCCCTGGTTCCAAGCCCATCAGCGGAAAAGTTAGACGAGCTCTGGTGGTTCTTAACCTTGTTGGAGGTACCGAACCCAACCAGTTTCATATGCGCATTCACCGAACCCTTCTTTGGTGAAAAATAAAATGTAGGTTTTTTTCAAATTCAAGAAAAAGTCATGTTTTTTTACTGGTGCACAAAATTAACCGTGCATGAACATCACCTTGTTCAAAGAACAAAACCAACACAGTGCATGAACTCACAACAAATTACACACCTTACACACATTACCATGACATGGACCCCGACCTAAAGGCCTACTCAAATGAAATGTTCTTATTTAAACAGGGATAGCAGGTCCATTCTATGTGTCATACTTGATCATTTCGCGATATTGCCATATTTTTGCTGAAAGGATTTAGTAGAGAACATCGACGATAAAGTTCGCAACTTTTGGTCGCTGATAAAAAAGCCTTGCCTGTTTCCCGAAAGTAGCGTGACGTCAGAGGTTGTGGAGCGCCTCACATCTGCACATTGTTTACAATCATGGCCACCAGCAGCGAGAGCGATTTGGACCGAGAAAGCGACGATTACCCCATTAATTTGAGCGAGGATGAAAGATTTGTGGATGAGGAAAGTGAGAGTGAAGGATTAGAGGGCAGTGGGAGCAATTCAGATAGGGAAGATGCTGTGAGAGGCGGGTGGGACCTGATATTCAGCTGGGAATGACTAAAACAGTAAATGAACACAAGACATATATATACTCTATTAGCCACAACACAACCAGGCTTATATTTAATATGCCACAAATTAATCCGCATAACAAACACCTCCCCCCTCCCGTCCATATAACCCGCCAATACAACTCAAACACCCACAAAACACACTCAATCCCACAGCCCAAAGTACCATTCACCTCCGTAAAGTTCATACAGCACATACAGTATATTTCCCCAAAGTTGCGTACGTGACTTGCACATAGCGGCAAGCGATCAAATGTTTGGAAGCCAAAGCTGCGTACTAACGGTAGCGCGTCTGCTATCCAACTCAAAGTCCTCCTGGTTGTGTTGCTGCAGCCGGCCGCTAATACACCGATCCCACCTACAGCTTTCTTCTTTGCTGTCTTCATTGTTCATTAAACAAATTGCAAAAGATTCACCAACACAGATGTCCAGAATACTGTGGAATTTTGCGATGAAAACAGACGACTTAATAGCTGGCCACAATGGTGTCCCAATATGTCCGCACAATCCGTGACGTCACGCGCAAACGTCATCATACCGAGACATTTTCAGCAGAATATTTCGCGGGAAATTTAAAATTGCACTTTACTAATCTAACATGGCCGTATTGGCATGTGTTGCAATGTTAAGATTTCATCATTGATATATAAACTATCAGACTGCGTGGTCGGTAGTAGTGGGTTTCAGTAGGCCTTTAAACAAGTTGAAAAACTTATTCGGGTCTTACCATTTAGTGGTCAATTGTATGGAATATGTACTGTACTGTGTAAACTGTACCGTTTCATATAATGTATAATTTTCCTTTGCAATCTACTAGTAAAAGTTTAAATCGATCAATCGAACAACCTGCAAATCAGATGGAAAATTAGAGGGAACATTGTTTGGGGTTCATCCATAATACGCCGATAGGGAGAAGTTTTTGTTTACACGATAAGTCGGATGTGTCTTTACCGCCGTGGCGGAGACTCCGCCGAACCCCTGAGGCCGACTCACCGAACCCCTAGGGTTCGATCGAACCCAGGTTAAGAACCACTGCGGTAGAGTGTTGACGCTGTTCTTCAATGGAAGTTTATCAGATATGTTTTTTCTATTATTTTCTGTATTTATTAGGAAACCCATGGACATGATTTAGATGTCAGCCAATCAGTGGCTTACCTGTATGTGTTCACTCTTTGTGGAAAAAGAGGACTGGGCTCACGTGATCACTCGTCAAGCAGCTTGCATGGCGTTTCATCATGCACTTCATCAGAGCTGATAAAGTGTCTCTGAAATGAGAACACAGTATGGGACTGGTGGTGGCGCCGTGTCATAAATACTATTTTATACATTTCATTAGATTTGGTGTCATTTTTTTTTCTGTTTAGGAATCAATTTGGGCGTCCAATGCGAATGTTTTGGTTATTCCCAAGAAATATCATTACTCTACATGTTAGCATGACATGTCCATCGGAAACAACGTGTGTTGCAGGTGTAATCACAGAAATATGAAATAATGTATCCCCCCCCCCCCCCCCCACATTATTTCCCATGATTACACATTAGGTACGTTTTAAACCAAACAGTAGTCGTTCCAACCCACAGACAGTTACTGTCTGTCCTGGCACGCTACCCGTCTATTCACCTTCCCACAATGTCCTTTCATCAGAGCGCCGCTGTCAGCACGGCAGACCGGCCTGGCGACAGACCTCATAGCCACCGTCACCCGGCGAGGTGGCCGACCATCTGTCATCAGGTCCGGAGACCTCGGAACCCCCCCTCTCCCTCCCGGGGCCCATTAGCTCTCCCTAACGCAGGCGCTGATGCTCGCAGAGAGACCCTAGCAGGCACAAAATAGGCCGCTACTTATCCCCCTTAATTCCCAAATGAGTTCTATTTAGCGGCATGCATTATTCAGCACTCGATGTCACTTGGGCGCAGTCGCAAATACTTATGTCAGGTGTTCCCAGTTGGTTCAAACAAGCGCAAATCAGATCACAGCAGCATTAAGGAGAGATTAGAGAAATGAAATTAAGCCTGAAAGGGGAACAAAAAAAAGAAATGTGATTTAAATAGCGAGCCTGCAGAGAAAAGTACACTGAGATGAAGACTAATATGAGCAGGGTAAATTTAGACCGGCTCACATTCATAATAGGCTACCTAACGCCCTTTAATAGGCTTAAAATGAGCACTAGAAATAGGCTGCTCGCATTTTTTTTTTTATACTGCGCTTGCTTTTCCACGATAACATTTATTCTTTTCGCATGTCAATAATACATACATGTGGTACAATACACTCTCACGTCTCAGAGGGCACTATTCAATATATATAATAAATATAATATAATAAATATAATATAATAAAGGACGCTTGTTGCTTAAAAGGGAACTGCACTTCTTTTCTTTTTTTTGCCTATCAATCACAATCCATATGTGAGACGAACCCGTTTTTCTTTTTTTTTATGCATTCTAACTAGAGATGTCCGATAATGCCTGTTGCATTTTGTGGCTTTTAATGCCTCACAATCAAACACTTTTATGTTAAAATACTGAACAGATGTTTACCTTATCCCAATAAACATCTGTTCAGTATTTTAACATAAAAGTGTTTGATTGTAAGGCATTAAAAGCCACAAAATGCAATGGGTCCATCAGACCCACAAACGCTGGCTGAGTAACAACAATATGAACGTTGCATGGAAATTTCTCTGCCAGTTTCTGTATCCCACAGGGATTCTTCTTTTGTGTTTCTGCACCTGCGGTTCCCACACAAGGTTGCAACATTGTTTGTCAACACTGTCTGCTCTCATTTTCTCGCACCTTTGAGCCTCTGATGTTCTGTGTACCTACACACTGTCCTCCTACTGTGTAGGCCTGCTCTGTGTGTTTGTGTGTGTGTGTGTGTGTGTGTGGGGTTGGGGGGGGGGGGGGGGGGGGGGTTCACAGAACATCAATTTCCACACTTCTATTAGCCCTGGGTCCAGTGGACCCGGACATCTTATATGTAATAGAAATGTGTAGGGGAGGAGGGGTGTATGGTGTGTGGTCATTAAATATGTATTCTGATATATGTTCTTCACAGAAAATGAGCCAAAGCCAGTGAGTCTCAGTTTGAAAAATTAATTAATTGTATAATTTCTCTTTTAATAAATAATGAAAACGGGTCCCAAAGACCCGAACACCACACTCCATAAAAAATGCACAGTTAGTCAGCAGCGACAAGCTTCTTTTGTTTTGGTATGGCAGATTGATACAACGCAAGGAAAGTACTACTTTCCCAAACCGTGGTAAAATGACCGGAGTGTATCGCAAGATCTGGTGTTCGGAGTGTGATTCAAAATGGCTAAATAAACAAGCGATGTCAAAGCACAAAATTGAAATAAAATTTTTGGACGCCAATTGAATAAATATACTTTAACTAGATGAGGCAATTCCTGCAGGAATTGCGTGTGAATGCTCCAATGTTGAAGTTGAACTGAAATGCTGACAGAATGTTGTATGAATGTAAGAATAGTTTGAATGTTGGAATGGTTTGAATGTTGAAGAGTTTGAATTTCCAGGAAAACCGGAATTTGGTTTGGAACTTGGGAAAGTGTTAGATTGAATGTGCAGAATGAGTGGAATGTGTTGATGTTGGAATGGTTTGAATAGGTTGAAAAATGTGGGAATTGTGCAACTTGAAAAATGTCCCATTCATTTCAATGGGAACTTCCTGGAAATTTGGAAGTTTTGGGAAAAGTGGGTTTTTTGTCAAAATGATTAGGTGCATTAATGTCCTGAAGGAGCTGAATTGATTGGAGTTGGAATTGTTTAAATCGGTCAAGAAATGTTGAAGTAGTAACATTTTTATTTGAGAAGGGGTATTACGGAATTCCTGGAATTTTTACAATTCAAAAGACAACTTTGTTTTCTGTCCTGATTAAGAGGAAAGTTTTGACAGTGGAACGGTTGAAATGGGTTGAAAAATGTGGAAGGACTAGTAGACAGAAAAAAGGGTGAAAAATGTGTTTGAAAAAACGGGAATTCTGTGAATTTCTGGACTTTTTTTGAACTTGGAAAAATGATAGTTTGAATGTGCAAGATGAGTGGAATAGGTTGAAGGTGGAATGGTTTGAATCGGTTGAAAAATGTGGAAATGGTGGAAGTTTGAAAAATGGCCAATTCATTTTGAATGGGGAAAATATCCCGGAAAACCTGGAATTCTGGGAAATCTGGGAATTTTTGGAATTTGTCAAGGGAAAGCCTGCGATTCCCGAATAGGCTGAACAGTTTGAAGTTGGAACGGTTTGAATCGGGTGAAAAATGTGGAAGGTAGAGCGCGACAAAATCTGGAGAAGAAGAAGAATATTGAGCCCTTTGAGACACTTGTGATTTAGGGCTATATAAATAAACATTGATTGATTGATTGATTGATTGAAGAATAGGTTGTTGAATAATATATAGATGAATTTTGGTGTAGAAAACCATATGTGTGAATGCTTTGGAGCATTCACAAAACTAAGACAACATTTTGAGAAAAATCTCTCCAACCAAAAATTGTAAACTTGGGTATAAGCTGTATTTAACATGTATTCATTCATTATCCGTGCCATAAGGTTAGAACAGTGCAGTCACAATAAGGCTAATCACAGATCTCCAAAGTGGCCCATTTGATCTCTGTAACTTAAAGGCCTACTGAAATGAAATGTTTTATTCAAACAGGGATAGCAGATCCATTCCATGTGTCATACTTGATCATTTCGCGATATTGCCATATTTTTGCTGAAAGGATTTAGTAGAGAACATCAACGATAAAGTTCGCAACTTTTGGTCGCTGATAAAAAAAAAGCCTTGCCTGTACCGGAAGTAGCGTGACGTCGCAGGTTGAAGGGCTCCTCACATTTCCCCATTGTTTACACCACCAGCGAGAGCAATTCAGACCGAGAAAGCGACGATTACCCCATTAATTTGAGCGAAGATGAAAGATTTGTGGATGAGGAACGTGAGAGTGAAGGACTAGAGTGCAGAGCAGGACGTATCTTTTTTCGCTCTGACCGTAACTTAGATACAAGGGCTCATTGGATTCCACACTTTCTCCTTTTTCTATTGTGGATCAAAGATTTGTATTTTAAACCACCTCGGATACTATATCCTCTTGAAAATGAGAGTCGAGAACGCGAAATGGACATTCACAGTGACTTTTATCTCCACGACAATACATTGGTGAAGCACTTTAGCTACGGAGCTAACGTGATAGCATCGTGCTTAAATGCCGATGGAAACAAAAGAAATAAGCCCCTGACTGGAAGGATAGACAGCAGATCAACAATACTACTATCAGGAGACACCGAACCAAACACTGGACCTGTAACTACACGGTTAATGCTGTGCCGCCTGTCGAAGCCTAGCAATGCTGTTGCTAACGATGCCATTGAAGCTAACTTAGCTACGGGACCTCGTCAGAGCTATGATAAAAACATTAGCGCTCCACCTACGCCAGCCCTCATCTGCTCATCAACACCCGTGCTCACCTGCGTTCCAGCGATCGACGGCGCGACGAAGGACTTCACCCGATCATCAATGCGGTCGGCGGCTAGCGTCGGATAGCGCGTCTGCAATCCAACTCAAAGTCCTCCTGGTTGTGTTGCTGCAGCCAGCCGCTAATACACCGATCCCACCTACAGCTTTCTTCTTTGCAGCCTCCATTGTTCATTAAACAAATTGCAAAAGATTCACCAACACAGATGTCCAGAATACTGTGGAATTTTGTGATGAAAACAGACGCTGTTTGTATTGGGATACAATGTGTCCCAATACTTCCGGTTCAACCATTGACGTCACGCGCAAACGTCATCATACCTAGACGTTTTCAAGCGGAAGTTTCCCGGGAAATTTAAAATTGCACTTTATAAGTTAACCCGGCCGTATTGGCATGTGTTGCAATGTTAAGATTTCATCATTGATATATAAACTATCAGACTGCGTGGTCGGTAGTAGTGGGTTTCAGTAGGCCTTTAACTTTCTATCAGCATATCTATTCAAAATAAATAATATTCCAAGGCTATCATTGAGGTTGTCCATTAAAATCAGTGCATTATGTTAAAGGTAGACCGACAGTCTTGTTGACAAGATGAAGTCTAAAATCCTCAGCATTCCAAAATTAGCTTCCCTGCACACCAAGTCCATAAACAGTTGGAGGTGTTCATGGCCTTTGTGGTCAACAGGCGTGTTTAGGTTCAGTTCCCAAAATAAGACCGTGAAAGATATATTTAGGTATCAAAACAAAGCGAACAACAGCGTCCTTCTCTTGAAAAACAACCACCTAGTGTGATGAACCACTGGCACAAGTCCAGCACCCTCTGGTGGCCACACCATGGAAGGCCTGAGTGGACCGAGCTGTTCACGTGTAAGACGGTCTTCTCAAGCCCCCCCGATGTCTTGTTTTGGCAACACGTTGTGGGGGGTGTGCGTTGGCGGGTGGGTGTTGAGCCAGGACAATATGTTTTTTTTTTTCAAACGCCTCCAAGCCAATGTTTGTTTAAGAACAAGATGACACGTCTCAGCGGCCAAGGCGGACCTGCAAGCGCCGTTTGCAAATGACATGTTTGACATTCAAATACTCTATTGCATTATAAAGTGCAAAATACAAAATATCTGGTGTCATCTTGAAGTGGCTGATGATTCCCTGAGCATTCCGGATCGTAACTTGGTAGAGGAGGAGGAGGTCAAAAGAAGGGGGAGAGAGCGCGAGAGTGTGAACATTTATTTATTTATTTGCCGCATTTAAAACAGATGGTTCCTTGTGTGCAGAGCGGAAGTGTCTCTTAACTGGCTTGGCTCGACATTGGTGGCGGAAGGCCAACGTCAACCTTGGGATCAGGCAGTGCCAGCAACAGTGCCGTCTATAGCCAGCCAGCAGAATGGCCTCTGGTACTTTTACTAACCTGATCAGTTCTTTGATACTTCATTCTTATACATCAATGCTGTAATGTACAAAACCCAAAACCAGTGTAAATTGTATATAAAAACAAAATACAATGATTTGCAAATCCCTTTCAACCTATATTCAATTGAATAGACTGTAAAAACAAGATACATAACATTCAAACTGGAAAACTTTATTTTTTGCAAATATTACCTCATTTAAAATTTGATGCCTGCGACATGTTTCAAAAAAGCTGGCACAAGTGGCAAAAAAAGACTGAGAACGTCGAGGAATGCTCATCAAACACTTATTTGGAACATCCCACAGGTGAACAGGCTAATTGGGAACAGGTGGGTGCCATGATTGGGTATAAAAGCAGCTTCCATGAAATGCTCAGTCATTCACAAACAAGGATGGGGTGAGGGTCACCACTTTGTGAACAAATGCGTCAGCAAATTGTCGAACAGTTTAAGAAGAGCATTTCTCAACGAGTTGTTGCAAGGAATTTAGGGATTTCACCATCTAAGGTCTGTAATATCATCTAAAGGTTCAGAGAATCTGGAGAAATCCCTGCACGTAAACGATATTACGGACCTTCGATCCCTCAGGTGGTACTGCATCAAAAAGCGACATCAGCGTGTAAAGGATATCACCACATGGGCTAAGAAACAACTTCAGAAAACCACTGTCAGTAACTGCAGTTCGTCGCTACATCTGTAAGTGCAAGTTAAAACTCTACTATGCAAAGCGAAAGCCGTTTATCAACAACACCCAGCAACGCTGGGCCCGAGCTCATCTAAGATGAACTGATGCGGGAAGGAAAAGGGTTCTGTGGTCTGACAAGTCCACATTTCAAATTGGAAACTGTGGCCGTTGTGTCCTCCGGAACAAAGAGGAAAAGAGCCACCTGTATTGTTATAGGCGCAAAGTTCAGAAGCCATTATCTGTGATGTATGGGGGTGTATTAGTGCCCAAGGCATGGGTAACTTACACATCTGTGAAGGCGCCATTAATGCTGAAAGGTACATACCGGTTTTGGAGCGACATATGTTGCCATCCAAGCAACGTTATCATGGACGCCCCTGCTTATTTCCACAAGACAATGCCAAGCCACGTGTTACAACAGCGTGGCTTCATAGTAAAAGAGTGCGGGTACTAGACTGGCCTGCCTGTAGTCCAGACCTGTCTCCCATTGAAAATGTGTGGCGCATTATGAAGCCTAAAATACCACAATGGAGACCCCCGGACTGTTGAACAACTTAAGCTGTACATCAAGCAAGAATAGGAAAGAATTCCACCTGAAAAGCCTCAAAAATGTGTCTCCTCAGTTCCCAAACGAGTGTTCTTAAAAGGAACGGCCATGGAACACAGTGGTAAAAATGCCCCTGTGCCAACTTTTTTGCAATGTGTTGCTGCCATTAAATTCTAAGTTAATGATTATTTGCAAAAAAAAATAAAGTTTCTCAGTTCGAATGTTAAATATCTTGTCTTTGCAGTCCATTCAATTGAATATAAAAGTTGAAAAGGATTTGCAAATCATTTTATTCTGTTCCGTTACGCTACTTCCGGTACAGGCAAGGCTTTTTTTATCAGCAACCAAAAGTTGCGAACTTTATCGTCGATGTTCTCTACTAAATCCTTTCAGCAAAAATATGGCAATATCGCGAAATGATCAAGTATGACACATAGAATGGATCTGCTATCCCCGTTTAAATAAAAAAAAATCATTTCAGTAGGCCTTTAAGTGTATTCAATTATGGGTTTTACAATCATTTTAACTCAAAACAGTTATAGTATTCGTCAGGAGTTGTACCACGGTTTATCATATCCTTTATTGTAACATTCCGAATGTTGATATATACCGATACAGTAATAAAATATTACAGTTCTGTCCATCTGTTCGAAAATGACTTATATTTTTTGTCGATCATTGTCGTCCAGGAACCAAGAAGTAACCCGCAAACTCACTGAATTTAGGCCTTTGTTTTTTGATTCATGATGAAACCTTGCTGAATGAAAAGTGGTCTTAGGTCTCTGGCATGTTAAGTCTCTGTTTTCTTAAAGGCCTACTGAAATGATTTTTTAAAATTTAAACGGGAATAGCAGATCCATTCTATGTGTCATACTTGATCATTTCGCGATATTGCCATATTTTTGCTGAAAGGATTTAGTAGAGAAAATCGACGATAAAGTTCGCAACTTTTGCTCGCTGATAAAAAAGCCTTGCCTGTACCGGAAGTAGCGTGACGTCACAGGAGGTAATATTCCTCACAATTTTCCTTTGTTTACAATGGAGCGAGAGAGATTCGGAGCGACAAAGCGACGATTACCCCATTAATTTGAGCGAGGATGAAAGATTCGTGGATGAGGAACGTTAGAGTGAAGAACTAGAGGCAGTGCAGGACGTATCTTTTTTCGCTCTGACCGTAACTTAGGTACAAGCTGGCTCATTGGATTCCACACTCTCTCCTTTTTCTATTGTGGATCACGGATTTGTATTTTAAACCACCTCGGATCCTCTTGAAAATGAGAGTCGAGCACGCGAAATGGACAATCAAAGTGACTTTTATCTCCACGACAATACATCGGTGACACACTTAGCTACTGAGCTAACGTGATAGCATCGTTCTCAAATGCAGATCGAAACAAAAGAAATAAACCCCTGACTGGAAGGATAGACAGAAGATCAACAATACTATTAAAGGCCTACTGAAATGAATTTTTTTTATTTAAACGGGGATAGCAGATCTATTGTATGTGTCATACTTGATCATTTCGCGATATTGCCATATTTTTGCTGAAAGGATTTAGTATAGAACAACGACGATAAAGATTGCAACTTTTGGTTGCTGATAAAAAAAAGGCTTGCACCTACCGGAAGTAGCGTGACGTAGTCAGTTGAACATATACGCAAAGTTCCCTATTGTTTACAATGATGGCCGCATGAAGTGAGAGAGATTCGGACCGAGAAAGCGACAATTTCCCCATTAATTTGAGCGAGGATGAAAGATTTGTGGATGAGTAAAGTGCAAGTGAAGGACTAGTGGGGAGTTGAAGCTATTCAGATAGGGAAGATGCTGTGAGAGCCGGGGGTGACCTGATATTCAGCTGGGAATGACTACAACAGTAAATAAACACAAGACATATATATACTCTATTAGCCACAACACAACCAGGCTTATATTTAATATGTCACAAATTAATCCTGCATAAAAACACCTGCGTGTTTGTTATGCTAGCTCCTAGCTCCTCTGCTAGCTCCTAGCTCCATAGAACACGCCAATACAATTCAAACACCTGATCAACACACATAATCACTCAGCCCAAAAGACCGTTTACCTAACCCAAGGTTCATAAAGCTTATATATTTTTAAAAAGTTACGTACGTGACGCGCACATACGGTCAAGTTATCGAATGTTTAGCAGCCAAGGCTGCATACTCACGGTACCTGATATTCAGCTGGGAATGACTACAACAGTAAATAAACACAAGACATATATATACTCTATTAGCCACAACACAACCAGGTTTATATTTAATATGCCACAAATTAATCCTGCATAATAACACCTGCGTGTTTGTTATGCTAGCTCCTAGCTCCTCTGCTAGCTCCTAGCTCCATAGAACACGCCAATACAATTCAAACACCTGATCAACACACACGATCACTCAGCCCAAAAGACCGTTCACCTAACCCAAGGTTCATAAAGCTTATATATTTTTAAAAAGTTACGTACGTGACGCGCACGTAGGTACGGTACGTGTTATGCTAGCTCCTCTGCTAGCTCCTAGCTCCATAGAACACGCCAATACAATTCAAACACATGATCAACACACACAATCACTCAGCCCAAAAGACCGTTCTCCTAACCCAAGGTTCAAAAAGCTTATATATTTTTAAAAAGTTACGTACATACGCAAAAAAAAGCCAAAGCTGCATACTCACAGTAGCACGTCTGCGTCTTTGTCATCCAAATCAAAGTAATCCTGATAAGAGTCTGTGTTGTCCCAGTTCTCTACAGGCGTCTGTGTATCCAAGTCAAATGTCCTCCTGGTTAGAGTCTCTGTTATCCGAGTTCTTCCATCTTGACTGCATCTTTCGGGAATGTAAACAAAGAAGCGCCGGCTGTGTACTGTTGTGGCTGACTACGTTCGAAAAATACGTCCATTTCGCACCGACAACTTTCTTCTTTGCTTGCTCAGCTTCCTTCTTCATAATGCAATGAACATGATTGAAACAGATTCACGAACACAGATGTCCAGAATACTGTGGAATTATGAAATGAAAACAGAGCTTTTTCGTATTGGCTTCAATGTGGAAGGCATACCCGTGTTCGCCGGGCTACGTCACGCGCATACGTCATCCTCAGAGGCGTTTCGAACCGGAAGTTTAGCGGCAAATTTAAAATGTCACTTTATAAGTTAACCCGGCCGTATTGGCATGTGTTATAATGTTAAGATTTCATCATTGATATATAAACTATCAGACTGCGTGGTCGGTAGTAGTGGGTTTCAGTAGGCCTTTAAACCATGTACATGTAACTACACGGTTACATCAACAGCCGTGCTCACTTGCGTTCCAGCGATCGACGGCGCGACAAAGGACTTCACCCATCATCGACGAAGCTCTTTAGCATGAGCTAACGTGAT
This sequence comes from Entelurus aequoreus, assembly GCF_033978785.1. Classification (NCBI taxonomy): domain Eukaryota; kingdom Metazoa; phylum Chordata; class Actinopteri; order Syngnathiformes; family Syngnathidae; genus Entelurus; species Entelurus aequoreus. The sequence goes on along the minus strand of NC_084741.1, from coordinate 23,042,181 downwards.
AGCATCTGTCTCAAATGCAGATAGAAACAAAATAAATAAATCCCTGACTGGAAGGATAGACAGAAGATCAACAATACTATTAAACCATGTACATGTAACTACACGGTTAAACATTCTCAGCCTGGTAAAGCTTAACAATGCTGTTGCTAACGACGCTAAGGCTAATTTAGCAACTTAGCAACCGGGCCTCACAGAGCTATGATGAAAACATTAGCGCTCTACCTACGCCAGCCAGCCCTCATCTTCCCATCAACAGCCGTGCTCACCTGCGTTCCGGCGATCGACGGCGCGATGACGGACTTCATCCGTGGGTTTGGCGGCTAGCATCGGCTAGGCGTCTGCTAAGTAAGAAGTCCTTGTTGTGTTGCTACAGCCAGCCGCTAATACACCGATCGGTCCCACCTACAACGTTCTTCTTTGCAGCCTCCATTGTTCATTAAACAAATTGCAAAAGATTCACCAACACAGATGTCCAGAATACTGTGGAATTATGAAATGAAAACAGACCTTGTTGTATAGGATTCTCCGGGCTCCGAATACTTCCCTTGTCCTCGTGACGTCACACGCATACGTCAGCATAATAAAACGTTTTTAACCGGAAGTGTGGCGGGAAATTTAAAATTGCACTTTATAAGTTAACCCGGCCGTATTGGCATGTGTTGCGATGTTAAGATTTCATCATTGATATATAAACTATCAGACTGCGTGGTCGGTAGTAGTGGGTTTCAGTAGGCCTTTAATGCATCAGTCTATAACTCCTTGAACTAGCCTGTTTTTTGTTTGTTTTTTACAGTTTGCTATACATCTTCCTAATCCTGCTCTGACTGCGTTGTAATTAAATTACTCATGCACTCTATATGCCTTCTCACCACGAGGTCCAGGAGGCGTAATCAGCCTATAGGAAATGGGCCTAATGAGGCAGTTGAGTAATCAGTATGCTAATGATACAGTCGTATGGATGGCAGCGAGTGACGACGTCAAGTCACAAGTTGGACAGTCGCTGTGCTAAAAGATGCGCCGAGTGCCTGGCAATATGTTCGCGCGCGCCGCCATCCGCGTGAAAACGCAGCGCAAACACATCTCAGCGCGTCCATATGTTTGTGCTTCACGCGGCCCAGGGAGCGCTGCATACTGTAGCGAGCAACCTGTACTTACTGTTGCAGTCGCACCTCTCGTCGCAGCGCGGAAAGTGAAAATTAAAGGCAGGAGGCTCGTGTGAGCGCATTAATTAGACACAGACCTGTCGAAGTCACACTCCTCGTGGCGAACGCGCTGCAACCCTCAATTAGTGGCAGCGAACAAAGCAATTAAGAGCTCTGCCCTATGGAGGGAGCTGCCAGTACACTGGGAGCAGGCAGGTAGCGAAAACCCCGAGGGGGCCACAGCTTGATAATGACTATTGATCAACGGCCACTGGAGCATGCGATGCAACTGTGTGCTTTTTAGCACAGCTCTATTTTACCAGACGCCTTCATTGCTGAGCTTGTTTGACAGCTCAAGACCTTAGCGACTGACTCAATAACTGACTGAATGACTGCTTGTCTGACTGATGACAGACAGACTTGGTGGCTTACACATTGCCAGATAGACCAGTCTGCGCAGAAAGAACTCGCAGTCAACCTGGTGGATGGGCGGATTGACAGAATGACACTTGTACCTACATTAAAAAGAAACAGCGGTCAACAGGACCGTTAAACCAAAGGATGTATGGAACATTATATTTGCAACGGTCGAAGAACAAACACAGCACTGACTGACTGGTCAACATAAAATACAAATACACAGTCAGTTCCGGAGCCTCCTTAGCAGAACCTCCAGGTTCTGTAACAGCTTCTTCCCTCAGGCCATAAGACTCTTGAACGCATCGTAATAATCCCCTCAATTCCCCCCAAAAACGGATTAACTTGCTGGAATGCATATGCGAAAGTGCAATATATTTATCTGTACAGTAATCTATTTACAAACCCCGTTTCCATATGAGTTGGGAAATTGTGTTAGATGTAAATATAAACAGAATACAATGATTTGCAAATCCTTTTCAACCCATATTCAATTGAGTGCATTACAAGGACAAAATATTTGATGTTCAAACTCATACATTTTTTTTTTTTTTTTTGCAAATAATAATTAACTTAGAATTTCATGGCTGCAACACGTGCCAATGTAGTTGGGAAAGGGCATGTTCACCACTGTGTTACATGGCCTTTCCTTTTAACAACACTCAGCAAACGTTTGGGAACTGAGGAGACACATTTTTTAAGCTTCTCAGGTGGAATTCTTTCCCATTCTTGCTTGATGTACAGCTTAAGTTGTTCAACAGTCCGGGGGTCTCCGTTGTGGTATTTTAGGCTTCATAATGCGCCACACATTTTCAATGGGAGACAAGTCTGGACTACAGGCAGGCCAGTTTAGTACCCGCACTCTTTTACTATGAAGCCACGTTGATGTAACACGTGGCTTGGCATTGTCTTGCTGAAATAAGCAGGGGCGTCCATGGTAACGGTGCTTGGATGGCAACATATGTTGCTCCAAAACCTGTATGTACCTTTTAGCATTAATGGCGCCTTCACAGATGTGTAAGTTACCCATGTCTTGGGCACTAATACACCCCCATACCATCACAGATGCTGGCTTTTCAACTTTGCGCCTATAACAATCCGGATGGTTCTTTTCCTCTTTGGTCCGGAGGACACGACGTCCACAGTTTCCAAAAACAATTTGAAATGTGGACTCGTCAGACCACAGAACACTTTTCCACTTTGTATCAGTCCATCTTAGATGAACTCAGGCCCAGCGAAGCCAATGGCGTTTCTGGGTGTTTTTGTTAACGGTTATCGCCTTGCATAGGAGAGTTTTAACTTGTACTTACAGATGTAGCGACCAACTGTAGTTACTGACAGTGGGTTTCTGAAGTGTTCCTGAGCCCATGTGGTGATATCCTTTACACACTGATGTCGCTTGTTGATGCAGTACAGCCTGAGGGATCGAAGGTCACGGGCTTAGCTGCTTACGTGCAGTGATTTCTCCAGATTCTCTGAACCCTTTGATGATATTACGGACCGTAGATGGTGAAATCCCTAAATTCCTTGCAATAGCTGGTTGAGAAAGGTTTTTCTTAAACTGTTCAACAATTTGCTCACGCATTTGTTGACAAAGTGGTGACCCTCGCCCCATCCTTGTTTGTGAATGATTGAGCATTTCATGGAATCTACTTTTATACCCAATCATGGCACCCACCTGTTCCCAATTTGCCTGTTCACCTGTGGAATGTTCCAAATAAGTGTTTGATGAGGATTCCTCAACTCTATCAGTATTTATTGCCACCTTTCCCAACTTCTTTGTCACGTGTTGCTGGCATCAAATTCTAAAGTTAATGATTATTTGCACAAGATTTTTTTTTTTATCAGTTTGAACATCAAATATCTTGTCTTTGTAGCATATTCAACTTAATATGGGTTGAAAATGATTTGCAAATCATTGTATTCCGTTTATATTTACATCTAACACAATTTCTCAACTCATATGGAAACGGGGTTTGTATAACATCTCATAGCAGATCATTATTTTATCAACACCTGCTTTTTAGGTCCCAAGTCAACTATGTTTGCAGTGGAAGGTCCAATGCAGTTATGTCATCATCTTGTTAAGACCACACAGATTTATCACTGTGTTTTTATTTTCATTACAATTACACTCGGTATATCCATCCATTCATTCCCTACCGCTTATCCCTATAATTTGTAGAATATTAGTTATAGATAATAAAGTAAATTAATATTAATGTATTGCATTCATGATCATGATATCTCATATGAAATATATAATGCAAATCAATACAGTTAAATATGAATTGCTATTCATGTTTATGTTGCACATGGACCCGTTTGAGTGACGGACCGGAAGCCATGTTGAGTGTTGACAGCCACCAAAGTATATGTGTCTTTGTCGTGTGTGTATGATATAAATGAAAAGACCAAGTATTTATTTAAAATGTTATTTTTTTGAGTGAATTAATATTGACATGTGCATTACTGGATTGCTTCGAGGACAGTCAGGTTGATGGACCGTGCCGTAGTGGCGTTCACTTCAAACAGACACAAACTCTTATTAGCGTGTGTGGCGACTAGGAGGAAATACTGTTGTGTTACAAACTTTTGTGTGTTGTTGATTCCTTATTTGGGATTATTCCAAGCTGATTATCATCTACCTGGCGTAGTAGCGGCACTTGAACTGAATGTGATAACGTGTCATAATTACGACGGTCAGCTGGATTAAAAATTAAAAATCATTACTCCCGAGTCTTAACAGTCTTCCAGAACAGACCCAATCAAGAACCCGTACCAAAAAATACCAGTACAAGGTATACATCCCTAGCGACCACAACTCATGTACAAACCCCGTTTCCATATGAGTTGGGAAATTGTGTTAGATGTAAATATAAACGGAATACAATGATTTGCAAATCCTTTTCAACCCATATTCAGTTGAATATGCTACAAAGACAACATATTTGATGTTCAAACTGATAAACATTTTTTTTTTTTGCAAATAATCATTAACTTTAGAATTTGATGCCAGCAACACGTGACAAAGAAGTTGGGAAAGGTGGCAATAAATACTGATCAAGTTGAGGGATGCTCATCAAACACTTATTTGGAACATCCCACAGGTGAACAGGCAAATTGGGAACAGGTGGGTGCCATGATTGGGTATAAAAGTAGATTCCATGAAATGCTCAGTCATTCACAAACAAGGATGGAGCGAGGGTCACCACTTTGTCAACAACTGCGTGAGCAAATTGTTGAACAGTTTAAGAAAAACCTTTCTCAACCAGCTATTGCAAGGAATTTAGGGATTTCACCATCTACGGTCCGTGATATCATCAAAGGGTTCAGAGAATCTGGAGAAATCACTGCACGTAAGCAGATAACCCTGTGACCTTCGATCCCTCAGGCTGTACTGCATCAACCAGCGACATCAGTATGTAAAGGATTTGATTGATTGATTGAGACTTTTATTAGTAGGTTGCACAGTGAAGTACATATTCCGTACAATTGACCACTAAATGGTAACACCCGAATAAGTTTTTCAACTTGTTTAAGTCGGGGTCCACTTAAATTGATTCATGATACAGATATATACTATCATATATACTATCATCATAATACAGTCATCACACAAGATAATCACAATTAATTATTGACATTATTTACAATCAGGGGTGTGTAGGGGGGTGGGGGGGTTAGGATATGGACATCAAGTAGTGGACATAGAGAAAGAGAGAGAGAGAGAGAGAGAGAGAGAGAGAGAGAGAGAGAGAGAGAGAGAGAGAGAGAGAGAGAGAGAGAGAGATCAGAAGGCATAAGAAAAAGTATCTGCATTTGATTGTTTACATTTGATTGTTAGCAATCCGGGGAGGGTGTTAGTTTAGGGTTGTAGCTGCCTGGAGGTGAACTTTTATTGCGGTTTTGAAGGAGGATAGAGATGCCCTTTCTTTTATACCTGTTGGGAGCGCATTCCACATTGATGTGGCATAGAAAGAGAATGAGTTAAGACCTTTGTTAGTTCGGAATTTGGGTTTAACGTGGTTAGTGGAGCTCCCCCTGGTGTTGTGGTTATGGCGGTCATTTAAGTTAAGGAAGTAGTTTGACATGTACTTCGGTATCAGGGAGGTGTAGCGGATTTTATAGACTAGGCTCAGTGCTAGTTGTTTAACTCTGTCCACCTTGAGCCAGCCCACTTTAGAGAAGTGGGTAGGAGTGAGGTGGGATCTGGGGTGGAGGTCTAGCAGTAACCTGACTAGCTTGTTCTGAGATGTTTGGAGTTTAGATTTGAGGGTTTTGGAGGTGCTAGGGTACCAGGAGGTGCATGCGTAATCGAAAAAGGGTTGAACGAGAGTTCCCGCCAGAATCCTAAAGGTGCTTTTGTTGACCAGAGAGGAGATTCTGTAGAGAAATCTTGTTCGTTGGTTAACCTTTTTGATTACCTTCGTTGCCATTTTATCACAGGAAAGGTTAGCCTCTAGAATGGAACCTAGGTAGGTGACCTCATCTTTCCTGGTGATCACAATGTCACCCACTTTTATGGTGAAGTCATTGACTTTCTTGAGGTTGATGTGGGACCCAAACAGGATGGATTCTGTTTTACCCAAGTGTATGGATAGCTTGTTGTCAACGAGCCAGGTGCAAGTCCTACAGAGCTCAGCACTGAGGATTTTCTCCACCGGTGACTTGTCCTTGCCGGATACCAGCAAGGCAGAGTCATCCGCAAACAAAAACAATTCACAGTCGCATGCCGATGACATGTCGTTTATGTATATTAGGAACAGTAAAGGTCCCAATATACTGCCTTGGGGGACTCCACAGCTCACCGAGAGGGGGGGACACGGTGCCGTTCACCTCTACCACCTGCTCCCTCCCCTCCAAGTAAGATTGCATCCAGCTCCATGAGTTTTTGTTAAATCCGATTGCTCTGAGCTTATCCAACAGTATAGCGTGGTTAACGGTGTCAAAGGCCTTCTGAAGGTCCAGCATGACCATGCCGCAGTATTTGCCCGCGTCCACCTCATGTTTGATGTGGTCGGTCAGATAGAGAAGGCATGTGTCAGTGGAGTGGTTAGTTCTGAAGCCGGATTGGAATTTGTACATGAGTTTATTAGTGGCAAGGTAACTATCGACCTGTTCATAAACAATTTTTTCCATTACTTTCGAAATGGAACTGAGAATAGAAACAGGTCGGTAGTTGCCAGGTTCCAATTTGCTTCCTTTTTTAAAGAGGGGAGTTACTCTTGCAATCTTAAAATCTTTTGGTACTTGGCCTTGTGTAATTGATAGGTTTAATATGTGCGTGATGATCGGGGCAATGATGGAGGCAGAGTCCCTGAGGAAACTGGAGGGAATATTATCAAGGCCGGTGGCCTTGTTAGGGTGGAGCGCGCTCAATTTTTTAAACACCTCATCAGCTGCGACCATCTCTAATTTGAAATCATCGTTGGATACTCCTAGCTTTATGTAGAAGGCTTTAATGTGTTCTACACCAAAGCGACCAGAGTGGTGGGACAGCTTGTTGACAAGGGTTGCGGCTATGCTGGTGAAAAAGATGTTAAGTCTGCTAGCTACCTCCATTTTGTCTGTAATGAGGGAGTCACCCTCCTTGATGCTGATGTTGGTGAGTCTTGTTTTAAGTTTCTGGCTGCAACCAGGAAGCTGGTTGTTGAGAATTTTCCAGAGCTCACGTGGCTTATTTGTGTTTTCCTCTATTTTGTCCTTAATGTAATTTTTTTTTAAAGGATCTAGTCAGGTTGGTTGACTTATTTCTTAATTTATTGCATTGCTTTTTGAGAGTTGAAAGGAGTAATTTGAGGTTGATATTATTGGGTTGTTTATCTACTTCTGTTTTACATTTTTGGTATTCAGAGTATTTCCTGTCTCTGTCTTTTATGGCAGCTAATAGGTCCGGATTCATCCATGGTTCCGAGCGGGTTTTGATCCTGACTGTTTTCACGGGAGCCATGTCATTTAGTATCTTTAGGAACGCCGTTTTGAAGCGATCCCAAGCAACATCGACCAGGTTGCTCGCGAGCACAGGGGACCAGTCCCACTCATCTAATTTTAAATTGAAATTGTCATTGGAGTATTTTTTGAGGGATCTGGATTTGGCTGTTATGTGGCCATTGGCTTTAGGTTTAGCTATTTTGCGGGTGCAGAAGGTTAGATAGTGGTCGCTAAGACCACAGATCATGACCCCACTATTTTTTATTTTAGGCCGGTCTGAAGTGAGAATGAGATCTATGGTTGATTGGGTGGAATCACACACCCTTGTAGGTAGCGCTATTAGCTGGGAAAGACCGTGCAGATTACAAAACTTGTTGAAGGATCTGAAGACAGGCGCATCTTTGCGTTGAATATCTGTGTTCAGATCCCCAGTTATAATTTTCTCCACGTTGTCTGTCCCCGCCAAGCATTCTTCCAAAACCCCATAGAAATCACTCTGATTAGGGGGTCTATAAACAGTCCCTATTAGTACCGGCTTAGCGTTTTTAAATTTGATTTCCACCCACACAGATTCCAGGTCATTGTGGTTAAGATCAGTGCGAGTAATGTATTTAATATCTTGGTGAATATACATACAAACGCCCCCACCGTGTTTATTCCTGTCCTTTCTGATAACCGAAAAGTTTTCTATTTCTATCTCTGAGTCAGAAATACTTTGATCAAATTTGGTTTCAGAGAAACACAAGATTTTTACCTTCGTGTTGAGGAACATTTCTCTGATTTGGTCGAGTTTGGCTCCAGAGAGGCTGTTCACATTAAGGTGGATGATGTGTAGTCCACTGGAACCAAAAAGGGCATCAGAGTCCGCTGTGTTGTGGTACTGACCAGAAAAGTTGTTGGTTATTATTGCTGTTGAAGTTGAAGAACAGAAGGAAGAGAAAGGAGAGAGAGAGAGAGAGAGAGAGAGAGAGAGAGAGAGAGAGAGGCATATTGTTCTTCCTCCAGGTGAAGGGGGAGGGAGGGGGAGGGGCGGAGTTGGAGAGGGGGATGCCAGGTAGGGTTGCTGGGGGTGGATTTCCTTTTGGCTGGCTTTTTTGAAGACAAAGAGGACAACGAAAATGTTTTTGTAAAGGCGCCTCTAAATCCAGTGGATGCCGCGTCCTCGACCGTCATGGACCGGGGAGAGGCCGCGTGGACCCCCGCCATCTCGTGCAGTTCCCCGCCATCACCGATGGCTGGGTCGCCGTCCACCGCCGCCGCGTCGTTCACCGCCGCTGAGTCGCTGCCTTCTCTGATGACTGGGTCGTCCTCCAACGCCGCCGCCGAGCCTCCGACCGTGTCGATGAACGGGGCGAAGTCCTCCGCCGAGCCGCCGACCGCTGGAGCACAGGTGAGCTTGAGCTGAGATGAGCCGGTAGCTGAGTTAGCTTCGATGGCGACGCTAGCAGTAGCATTGCTAGTCTTCGCCAGTCGGGACAACATTAACTGTGTTGTTACAGGTCCAGGGTTGAGTTCAGTGTCTCCTGATAGTAGAAGTAATAGTAGTATTATTGACTTTCTGTCTATCCTTCCAGTCAGGGGCATGTTCACTTTGCCTCGATGTGCAGTCAAGCACGATGCTAACACGTTAGCTCCAAAACCAAGGTGCTTCGCCGATGTATTGTCGTGGAGATAAAAGTCACTATGGATGTCCATTTCGCGTTCTTGACTCTCATTTTCAAGAGGGTGAAGTATCCGAGGAGGTTTAAAATATAAATCCGTGATCCACAGTACAAAAAGGAGGAAGTGTGGGATAATCCGAGCAGTTGTTTTGAATTTCCGATCGGGAGCTCATCTCGGCGTCCTGCTCTGTTTGATATCACCACATGGGCTCAGGAACACTTCAGAAACCCACTGTCAGTAACTACAGTTGGTCGCTACATCTGTAAGTGCAAGTTAAAACTCTCCTATGCAAGGCGAAAACCGTTTATCAACAACACCCAGAAACGCCGTCGGCTTCGCTGGGCCTGAGCTCATCTAAAATGGACTGATACAAAGTGGAAAAGTGTTCTGTGGTCTGACGAGTCCACATTTCAAATTGTTTTTGGAAACTGTGGACGTCGTGTCCTCCGGACAAAAGAGGAAAAGAACCCTCCGGATTGTTATAGGCGCAAAGTTGAAAAGCCAGCATCTGTGATGGTATGGGGGTGTATTAGTGCCCAAGACATGGGTAACTTACACATCTGTGAAGGCGCCATTAATGCTGAAAGGTACATACAGGTTTTGGAGCAACATATGATGCCATCCAAGCAACGTTACCATGGATGCCCCTGCTTATTTCAGCAAGACAATGCCAAGCCAATGCCAAGCCATCAACGTGGCTTCATAGTAAAAGAGTGCGGGTACTAGACTGGCCTGCCTGTAGTCCAGACTTGTCTCCCATTGAAAATGTGTGGCGCATTATGAAGCCTAAAATACCACAACGGAGACCCCCGGACTGTTGAACAACTTAAGCTGTACATCAAGCAAGAATGGGAAATAATTCCACCTGAGAAGCTTAAAAAATGTGTCTCCTCAGTTCCCAAATGTTTACTGAGTGTTGTTAAAAGGAAAGGCCATGTAACACAGTGGTGAACATGCCCTTTCCCAACTACTTTGGCACATGTTGCAGCCATGAAATTCTAAGTTAATTATTATTTGCAAAAAAAAAAAATAAAGTTTATGAGTTTGAACATCAAATATCTTGACAAAGTAGTGCATTCAATTGAATATGGGTTGAAAAGGATTTGCAAATCATTGTATTCCGTTTATATTTACATCTAACACAATTTCCCAACTCATATGGAAACGGGGTTTGTACAAACAATGGCAACTGAAGCGACATCCACATTGTTGTTGGAGCTGGAACTAATCATTTTGAAACAACAGTCACTTTTATCGGAGTGGAAGACGTTGGCAAAGTCAGGCTGTGCAACACAAGAACGAGTCGATGCAGAGGAAACAAAACACAGAATTTATATAATAAAAAAGCCACTTTTTTGGTTGTATCAATCTTTATGATAATGTAATGAATTTAAATACCTTCTTTTAGTTGAGATTACAAAATAAATGAGTTAGAGATCATAATGAATTATTGCCTGACGGAACTAGGATTCGCATAATCATGAGTGAGGACAGGACTTTTATTTTATAACAATGTTCTACCTCCATATGACCACCGATTGAAGCCTGTTGGAGTTAACGTGTTATTACCTTTTTTCTGTTACTTCCTCCTCTGGCGTTGCCTCGCTAACCTGAGCTGCTATTCTTAGCCAACAGTTTGATGCACACACTTGCTACAAGCACATAAGAAGAAGTAGGAGTGAGAAGTAGGAACAATAGTAAAGCTCTGTCGCTAAAAGTAGCAGCCTTTTTTTTAATGCATCAAAAAGCCTTTAGAAGTTGTTGAAGCCATCATACAGGTGAAATATCGTGCAAAAGTCCAATCATGTCAGCAATTCAACTTTAAATGTGAAACTAAAAATTACATGAAAAGTGAGGTATGTCTATCCTTTATTTGTTATAATTGTATGATCATGGCTTACAGTTTTTTCAAATCCCACATTTTCAGAGATTTTTAATTCCAGGTCTTCATAAACTAAGCCATAATCATCAAAACTATATTAAAAAGGCTTGGAATATCTATACAGGTATAGGTCAGGGGTCGGCAACCTTTACCACTCAAAGAGCCATTTTGGCAAGTTTCACAAATTAAAGAAAGTAATGGGAGGCACAAAAAAAATTTTTTAATTTAAAATGAAAAACACCGCATACAAAGCTTAAATGCTTTGTGCTATGTTAACCAGGGGTCTCCGACACACGCACCGGCACGCACTTTAATGTGGAAATTTGATGTTAGTGCAGCCCGCAAGTTTTGAATGAATGGCGCTTGATAGCGCCATACTTGCCAACCCTCTCATTTTTCCCGGGAAACTCCCGAATATCAGAGCGTGATGACACTGCATTTGGCGCCCTCTACAGTCTGCCCTAACAGTGTACCTGCTCGACCACACGTAGAATGCAATTTCAGCTTGCTCACGTAAGTGACTAGGGATGTGCGTATCGATCCTGTGGTATCGATATATCGATACTCACACGCTACTCATTTGGCATCACTTTTCTGAAAAAAGTATCGATATAAACCAAAAAACGGCGTGTGGGGGGTGCAAGCATCACTTTGAGATGTTTTTGATTACTTACTTAACTTACTATGTGCTGGGACACCCCTGTACCTGGCAGAGTATAGAGCTGGCCCAGTCACGTCACAGGAGACAGCGAATGAGCGTCGTCAACGTGCAACACACACACAGCCAGCCGACAGCGTTGTTACTTTTCCTGAACAGCAATCTGAAACTTCAGTAAAGTGTGACGTGTGACGACATATCTCGAGTACACTAAAGGTGTGATGGTGTCAGACATTTTTGTAGATAATTTTTCCAAGTTCATTTTCTCAGGGTGCAGGTTTATAGGACAAGGAAATCCTAGTTTATTGTGATAAGGAAATTATTGACTTTGCTTCAGAGAAGTGTTATAAGTTTACTTCCACAAAGAGGTTTCAAACATAACATTGTTATGAATAATTGTTTTTTTAAGCTTTTTCTACCAATACTTTTTTTTGGAGAAATAAGAAGAGTGAAAATGTGTATATTTTTGTTTATATTTAATTTATTTTTCATATTTATGTTATTTATTTTAATTTTACTTTTATTATATATTGACCATAATAAATGTGGTATAAATGGTCTGTATTTGTCTTGTGATTTGTGTTAAATAATAACAATAGTAATAATATTTTTGACTGACAAAAATTGCCAATAAGAAATTAATGGTATCGGTATCGATGAAAATGCAAGAAAAAGTATCGGTATAGTATCGAATCCTAAAAGTGTGGGTTTAATCCCTATAAGTGACAGCAAGGCGTACTACCTCAGCAGCCACACATTTTACACTGACGGTACCAATACCCAGAATCCCATGCAGCCCTAACTCTTCCGCTCAACCAACGCACGGAGAGGGGGGGGGGGGGGTTGATGTGTGGGGGGATTTGGTGGTAGCGGGGGTGTATAATGTAGACCGGAAGAGTTAGGGCTGCATGGGATTCTGGGTAATGGTTGTGTTGTGTTTATGTTGTGTTACGGTGGGATGTTCTCCAGAAATGTGTTTTTCATTCTTTTTTGGTGTGGGTTCACAGTGTGGCGCATATTTGTAACATAACAATGTTAAAGTTGTTTGATACAGCTACCGTCAGTGTAAGCTGTGTGGCTGATGAGTAAGTATGCTTTGCTGTCTCCTGTGTGTGCAAGTAATAACAACATGCAACATGTGGCTGGACTGGCACGCTGTATGTAAATGCAATAGAGGACAATTACTGCAGTGCAATTAGGGCACGCCCTTTATTTAGAAACTAGAGTGTAAATAGGATTATTTTTTCCCTGGGAGTAATCTATGAGAGACACTGAGATCCATAAATCTCCTGGGAAAATCGGGGGGGTCGGCATGTATGTAGCTGAGCCGCATCAGAGTGGTCAAGGAGCCGCATGCGGCTCCGGAGCCGCGGGTTGCCGACCCCTGGTATAGGTCCATGAACTGTATTCAAATTTTGTATTATATTACACAAACATGTCTATATATGCTCTCACTCATCCAGGTCATTGTAACCTCAGGGCATTCAACCAATCACAACTGGACTATTCGGTTTGTCTTAGAAGACGTTTTGCATCTCACCCAAGTAGGCTTTATCAGTAATGCTCCTAGACTTAGATTGGTCAGATCCGGTCTTAGACTTAGATTGGTAAAATCTAGTTTTAGGCCGAGGCCCCTTCTACACTAAGCTGGCTAAGGTTATACAGGGTATATCCCATCTAACCTTATCCCTGTCCACACACACACAGGGGCGGCGTGGCGAAGTTGGTAGAGTGGCTGTGCCAGCAATCGGAGTGTTGCTGGTTACTGGGGTTCAATTCCCACCTTCTACCTTCCTAGTCACGTCCGTTGTGTCCTTGGGCAAGACACTTCACCCTTTGCCTCTGATGGCTGCTGGTTAGCGCCTTGCATGGCAGCTCCCGCCATCAGTGTGTGAATGTGTGTGTGAATGGGTAAATGTGGAAATACTGTCAAAGCGCTTTGAGTACCTTGAAGGTAGAAAAGCGCTATACAAGTATAACCCATTTATCATTTATTTATTTACAATGCCATCGTTTAAGAACCCCTACCCCCTGCGTCCGCCGGCGCGGAAAATGGCAGACACGAATATATTTTACGTCACTTAGAAAAGCGTTATATAAATCCCAGCTATTATTATTATAGTCACCTCTGACCTGAAAGTGTATCCTTATCCTGTGTTTCAATGTAGCCTATTGCCACATTTTTTTTTAACGGTAAACCTTGCTTGCCTCACCATCAGCAGCTGTTAGACTAGCCCCATTGTAGTGAATCACACCTGAGCCATCATACATGAATCATATCTTTAATCATACTTGCCAACCTTGAGACCTCCGATATCGGGAGGTGGGGGGGCGTGGTCGGGGAGGGCGTGTTTGGGGCGGGGGCGTGGCTAAGGGCGTGGTTAAGAAGAGAGTATATTTACAGTTAGAATTCACCAAATCAAGTATTTCATATATATATATATATATATATATATATATATATATATATATATATATATATATATATATATATATATATATATATATATATATATATATATGAAATACTTGACTTTAAGTGAATTCTAGCTATATATATATATATATATATATATATATATATATATATATATATATATATATATATATATATATATATATATATATATATATATACATATATATATATTTTTTTAATTTTATTATACATATAAATAAAATACTTGAATTTCAGTGTTCTGCAGGCTATCCAATAGATGGCAGTATTGTCCTGTTTAAGAGTGTCACAACATTGCTGTTTACTGCAGACAAACTGCTTTACGGTAGACTAAACATGACTGCTGTTGTTGTGTGTTGTTACCGCGCTGGGAGGACGTTAATGAAACTGCCTAACAATGAACCCACATAAGAAACCAAGAACTCTCTCTCCTTGTTGTGCACTCTACTCTCTAAAAGCCGTAGATGTTATGACGTCATTGGGCAGGCAAGCTGTTTATTTGTGGGAAAGCGGACGTGAGAACGGCTGTCGCCACTCAGGTCCGCATTGAGCTGGAGGGGGCGTGGCCTCCAGCTCCGGCTGAATACCGGGAGTTTGTCGGGAGAAAATCTCTGCCGGGAGGTTGTCGGGAGAGGCGCTGAATACCGGGATTCTCCCGCTAAAAACGGGAGGGTTGGCAAGTATGTCTTTAATGGACATGTGAAAGTAAACAATGTGGTAAAGAACATTTTACAACAATAAATCTAGGGATCTAGATATCTGGTCAGGACACTCCTCACTCTTTTACCTTCACCTTCATTGTCCATTCTTGCAATCTTGCCTGTGCTTGTAGGCTGAAATTGGCGGTCGTACTTGACAGCCGCAACCACTTCATGGCTTCACAATAGTTATGGAGTACAAAACTAGACGTTGAGTTATCGCTCGACATACATGGCGGACAATAACTAATAGTCTGCTTTGCCAGTCCTAATGCATTCGCTGTTTTCCGTAGTCGTCCCTCGTCCACAGGAGCCCGCATTCTCATTGTGTCCCATTCGACAAATGGACAAAGTTTTACGCTAAGTAGAATCACAGCTGACCTGGACATTCAAAAGTTCTCTTGCCGTTCCTCTGGTACTACACAATCGTTGACAAACAACCCACCAGGCTGCCGTTTTTTCAGGCCTTATCCAAAACTGTTGCTCAACCTTGCTATGTTGCCGTCTGAGATGTGTTGTATCCGAAATAGCTGCAATCGCGCGTTTCCTTCTCTTAAGTATTCACGTGTGATTTCCACAAGTGTCTGTACATATAGAAAAAGGAGAAACACGGGCATGTCTGGATGACTTGCCTCCATCTTTCCAGTGGCCACCTCAAAGTTACGAAACTGGTTGTTATGAAGCTGGCTATGGCGCGTTCTTTCTGACGTCACTTCCTGTGTGGGGCGCGGTCTTTATGACTTCACTTCCTCTCCGAACTCAGTTTGTAAACGATCAATGAGTCCATACAAAGCTAAGAGCCGGAGATTCAAGAAATACACCGCACACTTACCCGTGTAAACAATTATCCAAGGAGGGGAACCTTAAACGATGGGTTAGTGTGGCTGACACAGGGCTTAGGCTAAATAATTATTCGTTTAAGGAGTTATCCGGCTTAATGTAGACAGGGCCTTAGATTGGTCAGACTTAGTTTTAGGCTTAGATTGGTCAGATCTAGTTTAGCGGCTGGTGCCAAAACCCCAACTATTTATCATGCAACTCCAGGAGAGCGTGCTGGGTAAGGATGGATGCAAAAGAGCAATCTTACTGTCATGAATGAGCTGATAGCTGTGGATCGACCCCCATTGGGCTGATAGTGGTTGATCCACAGTGATCATTCTGCCGCACAATACCTCAACGCTAACGAGGGGGAATTCCATTTCAACGATTGTCGTTGGCATTGACAGTAGGATTGCTCAGTTGTTTTTCTCACTGCAATAGGGCATAACCATCCATGCAGGCACACCCTTCTGGTGTTGGAATACAAATATTTTGGGTTTCGGCACAAGCATTGAGACTAGATCTGACCAGTTTGTCTATGAGCATGAACCGATTAAGGCGATTTAGATGAGAGGCCGAACGTCTTCTAAGACAAACTAAACAATCCAGTTGCGATTGATTGAATGCCCTGCGTCTTTTATTTATTTTTATTTTTTATTTTCCCCCTACCTCAGGGGGGGACTCGGCGGGGCGGTTGCTGGT
Organism: Entelurus aequoreus; assembly: GCF_033978785.1. Taxonomy (NCBI): domain Eukaryota; kingdom Metazoa; phylum Chordata; class Actinopteri; order Syngnathiformes; family Syngnathidae; genus Entelurus; species Entelurus aequoreus. The sequence goes on along the minus strand of NC_084741.1, from coordinate 23,025,809 downwards.
TGTTCCATCTCCATCGTTGGGGTCCCTGCGGGTGGGGTAGGTGGTTCCCGTGGCCCCGTGCTGGGTGGTCCTGTGGCGGCCGGCTTGGGTGGGGTGGCCGGGGGCTGGCCTCGCCGCGCTCTCCGGGGGTGGGGGGTGGGCTCGTGGGGGCCCGGTTGCCGGTGGGGCGGGGGAGGTCTCCCCGTCCGGTTGCGGGGGGTCTCCGGGCCCCTCGGGCGGGGCGTCCCGCCTTTCTGCCCGTGTGGGGTATGATCTCTCGCTGGCTCGGGGTCTGGCTGTTCCCTGCTTTTCTCGTGCCTTGTCCTCTGCCGGGTGCGTCTGTCTGTGGCCTGCTGCTGGCTCTTGTGGGCGGTGCGGTGGGCCGGGCTCTGGGGTTCCTGTCACTGTCCGGCTTGGCTGCGTGGGGGAGGTGGTCCCTGGTTCCTTGGGCACCACACCTACTGTTTGTGGGTTGGGCTCTCGGGGAAGCTGGGGCCGTACTCTGGCTCCCACACACACTGGGAGTCAAATGTATTGTACACACAAATTCACATATACTCACATACATACATACACACATACATAGGTACCTACGCTCCCACATACATATTAAAATACAGTACATATTTACACACTCAAAGTTCGTACATCCACACGCACATTCATTATACAAACATACACATATACATACTGTACATATACATTCACTGTACAATCATACATATACACATACTGTACATATACACTCACTGTACAAACACATATACACATACTGTACATATACATTCACTGTACAAACACAGATATACACATAATGTACATATACAAGTACATATGCACACATACACTCATGCACATAATCACGTTTCAGCAAACATATATTAACGTTGTTGCCCTAGGGTAAACTGGGTGTAACACATGGCACATGACAAAGCTTAACCTATTGTTACTATAACAATCTACAAGGTTAATGTAGGTTGCTTCTCTTTCTTCCCCCCCATTTTTCTGCATTCTTTCGTATCTCGAGTTATCATTACGTATATGTATTGTTGCATTTGAACAACTGTATTGTTGATAGTAAAGGTAAAGTACTGGTATTGTTCATTATCAATAGCGCTATTTCTATTGGTATTTGTATTGCTCCATTTTTAGTGTAATAATGCTCATTGTCATTTCTGTATTATTTTTTATTTTCGCTAAATGCTTTTTTGCTATTACTTTTACCATCATATTTTTACATGTCGTATTTGCTGATGTTGCTCTATTGTTGTTGTTGTTGTTGTGTTTGCTGTTGTTGTTTTTGTCTCTCTGTCTAATCCCCCTCTTGTCCCCACAATTCCCCCCTCTGTCTTCCTTTTTTTCTCTTTCTATCCCCTCCTGCTCCGGCCCGGCTGCACCAAATGATAATATAAATACATTTAATAAAGTCAAATACAAATAAGGCAACAAGAGAAGTATCCTACACTTCTCTTTTGTAAAGTAAATCTGAACAGCCGATATGGGCATCTACATCTACTATATGATTTGCCTGAGAAGCTGGACAGGACATAAAAAAAATTTAAAAAAAAGAATGCCCTGAGTCTTACTATAAAATAATTTTGACTAATGTAATAATTAATTTGTATTATTTTGTTATCATTACATTTAATACATATGTTGCTCCAATACCTGTATGTATCTTTCAGCATTAATGGTACCTTCACAGATGTGCAAGTTACCCATGCTTTGGGCACTAGTACACCCCCATACTATCACAGATTATAATGATAAATGGGTTATACTTGTATAGTGCTTTTCTACCTTCAAGGTACTCAAAGCGCTTTGACAGTATTTCCACATTTACCCATTCACACACTGATGGCGGGAGCTGCCATGCAAGGCGCTAACCAGCAGCCATCAGAGGCAAAGGGTGAAGTGTCTTGCCCAAGGACACAACGGACGTGACTAGGAAGGTAGAAGGTGGGAATTGAACCCCAGTAACCAGCAACACTCCGATTGCTGGCACAGCCACTCTACCAACTTCATGATAGCTTTTGAACTTTGCGCCTATAACTATCCGGATGGTTCTTTTCCTCTTTGGTCCGGAGGACACGACGTCCACAGTTTCCAAAAGCTATTTGAAATGTGGACTCGTCAGACCGCGGAACACTTTTCCACTTTGCATCAGTCCAAAGCTGGCGACGTTTCTGGGTGTTGTTGATAAATGGCTTTCGCTTTGCATAGTAGAGTTGTAACTTTCACTTCCAGATGTAGCGACAAACTGTAGTTACTGACAGTGGTTTTCTCAAGTGTTTCTGAGCCCATGTGGTGATATCCTTTACACACTGATGTCAGTTTTTGATGCAGTACCGCCTGAGGGATCGAAGGTCTGTAATATCATCGCTTACGTGCAGTGATTGACGGACCGTAGATGGTGAAATTCCTTGCAATAACTCGTTGACAAATGTTGTTCTTAAACTGTTCAACAATTTGCTCATGCATTTGTTCACAAAGTGGTGACCCTTGCCCCATCTTTGTTTGTGAATGACTGAACATTTCATGGAAGCTGCTTTTATACCCAATCATGGCACCCACCTGTTCCCAATTAGCCTGTTCACCTGTGGAATGTTCCAAATACGTGTTTGATGAGCATTTCTCAACTTTCTCAGTCTTTTTTGCTATTGTGCCAGCTTTTTTGAAACGTGTTGCAGGCATCAAATTCCTAATGAGGTAATATTTGCAAAAAACAACAACGTTTTCCAGTTCGATCATTAAGTATCTTGTCTTTGCGGTCTATTCAATTGAATATAGGTTGAAAAGGATTTGCAAATCATTGTATTTTGTTTTTATTTCCGATTTACACAACGTGCCAACTTCACTGGTTTTGGGTTTTGTAAAACATGACAATTAGAATGCTCCATTTTGTTTTATATCCAGATGGTTGACATTGAGATGTGACTCAAGATAAGGTCATACCTTTTTTATTTTTAGAAGGTAATAGATTTTTTTTTTTTGGCACTAAATAAATCAAATGAGCATATTTGTTTTTTAAACGTGCCAAAGCAAGAGATCGTTGACTCTTGCCTCATCACTGTGCAACATCAACACATCAGCACTGCCTCGTGACAAATCTCTGCCTGTTGTTGTTTTTGTGGGCGTGCGCCTTCTAATGACATCAACCAGGTCAGACTTTGAGCGGCGCTCGTCTCCATTCTCATTGAAGCCCCCCAAATTGACATGTCTCCCTTGTGATCTTGACATGTGATTAAGATTTAACGGCGGAATTATGATCATTAAAACGAAATGACTGATACAGGGGACAGATGAGGAGCTATTCATTCGACCTACTCTTCCTGTAATAATATTCAAACAGACAGGCTGCCTCTTATTACGTCTTAATTAGCTGGTGCAATCTGTACACAGGGGCAGGAAATGACGGCCAAGTTAGCGAGGCGCTGCTTCTTCACAATGTAGGACTTTTTTTTTTTTTTTTTTTGTCACAGCAAGCACCAGTATGCACCAGTATGCCATGTAAAAAGGTCCATGGCTAGAAATCAGTAGTGAATTGAAACTAATGCTTGCTTCTTTTATTAGTTTTTTGTCTTTCGTCTTTGCTAGCCACACTGCAAAAACTGAAATCTAAGTAAAAATTAAATATCTCAAATATCTGTCTGATAAGATAATTCTTCTCACTAAGCAGGGGTGTCCAAACTTTTTCCACTGAGGGCCGCACACGGAAAAATTAAGGCATGCGGGGGCCATTTTGATATTTTTCATTTTCAAACCATAACAAAAAATGTGGATTTTGTTTGTTTTTTCCTTTAGGGCTCCGGGGACCATAAAGGGTCTAAGTCATTAAAATGTTAAAAACAAGTCAAATTATTATTTTTTTATTTATATAACACTTACAGTAAATCTGTACAGTATATCAACTTCAGGTTGATATAAAGTTTAAAAAAAGAAATAGGTTTTATGCCTTTTCTGTCAAAGACAACTTAGTTTTTTATAATAAAACTGAAATATGCGGTATTTCCCCCACTGCCCAAAACATTCAGAAAGCAATGTTTGATGTGAGGTAATTAGAGCCTTAAAAATATCAATAATGCAGGACACCATTGATTTTAATTCATTATTATTTTTGAGTAATCACAGTGAAAAGATAAATAAAATCCCATTAAATATATTTGGGACCCAAAAGGTGCCCCACTCAGAAAGTGATACATTTTTATTAGTTTTTTTTTTTTACTTTCAACACTTAAGTTACAAGCTCAACTTCAGATATATCTGTCGATTGAACTATTGTCGTTTGAACTATTATTTTGTTTGTTTTATGCTCTTTTGTCAAATAAAATGTTGATGTTTTTGTATGGCAACCACACAATATATGCAATATTTCCCACATAAAACCTTTTAAAGTGAAATATTTGAAATAATTGGAGCCTTGAATAGGTCAATAATTCATTATAACATTGATTTTTTTTTTTTTTGGAGCAATGGCAAAAAAAGAAAAAAGAAAAATAGACAAAAGAAAACAAAAGCCTGCATGGTAGCTTTGTGTCAACATTGCAACTTTTTCTAGTTAGATTTCACCTCATTCCACTTTTTTGAATGTTTTTTTAATTTTTGCAATAGCATTTCCAGAATGTGTGGCTGGCCGGTAAACAATTAGCTGCGGGCTGCACTTTGGACACCCCTGTGTTAGAGTGTTTTACTTGTTTTAAGGGTTTTGGTCCTAAATGATCTCAGTAAGATATTACAGCTTGTTGCTGAGATTTTATGACCTATATTGAGTAAAACATGCTTGAAACTAGAATATCAACTGTTGCAAAGCTGTGTCATCGACATTCACAAGTATAAAACTACTTTTTTAAATGAATCATTTCTTACTTTAAGCATGAAAAAAAAAATCATGATGCCGAGCGCATGTCATTATGTCAAGATAATGGCACTAGCATTTACTTAATTTAAGAATATTTTTCAACATATTGAGCAAAAAGGTCTCTTTTTTTTTCTACCAAGAAAAGTGCACTTGTTATTAGTGAGAATATACTTATTTTAAGGTATTTTTGGGTTCATTGAGGTTAGCTAATTTTACTTGTTTTGGAAAGTCTTGACAAGCCGAATTTTCTTGTTCTATTGCAGTGGTTCTTAACCTGAGTTCGATCGAACCCTAGGGGTTCGGCGAGTCGGCCTCAGGGGTTCGGCTTTGCCCGACTCATCGTGTAAATAAAAACTTCTCCCTGTCGGCGTATTATGGATACCCCCAAACAATGTTCCCTCTAATTTTCCATATGTGTGAGCAAACGCAAAAACTCCTTGAGCATTCGGTGGAGCACATATGAGCCACGTCAGACGTGCACATGCACACCTGTCCCAAACCTGACTAAATAACAAGTTCAATGTTTTATTATTGTAATCAAATGACAGCAATCATTTCCATGAGATTATTTTCTAATATAAGTGTTTTGGCCCACTTACAATGACTATAACATATTGTTTTTCATGAGCTGTGTACTAGTATTATATGTCTGGGTGGGGATCCTACTTTGGAAATAATGTGTATCCCTTTCAGATATCGCATTTAGTTCCCACTAAAACATTCACATGTTGCACAATGAGATGTAAACATGGGATTATGTGTACATTCCTGTAACTTTTTGTTTGTAAAATATATCTTTATTAGTATTTTTTTAATATAATAACATCATTTTATGATTATGGTTCGGGTTCGGTGAATGCGCATATGAAACTGGTGGGGTTCGGTACCTCCAACAAGGTTAAGAACCACTGTTCTATTGGCAGATAATTTTCAATAAAAATACCCCTAATTTTTTTTTTTCTTGTTTTTCAACACTGACTTTTTGCAGTGCAGTAGAACACAAGAGATTCTGTGAGAATTCAGACACAAGTTTTATTCAAATAACTTTATACTAACTTTGTAAAGAGTGAGGCAGGAAGTTAAATTATTTAGTTGTATTCTACTAGCGTAACTTAGCATGACTACTTCACCTATTTCTATTGGTTTGGCAGTTGTCAAACATTACTGCCAACTACGGGATGGGAGTGGAAGTGAATGAACTTAAAACTGGTCAAATTTAGTCCAAACTTACACTACCGTTCAAAAGTTTGGGGTCACATTGAAATGTCCTTATTTTTGAAGGAAAAGCACTGTACTTTTCAATGAAGATAACTTTAAACTAGTCTTAACTTTAAAGAAATACACTCTATACATTGCTAATGTGGTAAATGACTATTCTAGCTGCAAATGTCTGGTTTTTGGTGCAATATCTACATAGGTGTATAGAGGCCCATTTCCAGCAACTATCACTCCAGTGTTCTAATGGTACAATGTGTTTGCTCATTGGCTCAGAAGGCTAATTGATGATTAGAAAACCCTTGTGGAATCATGTTCACACATCTGAAAACAGTTTAGCTCGTTACAGAAGCTACAAAACTGACCTTCCTTTGAGCAGATTGAGTTTCTGGATCATCACATTTGTGGGGTCAATTAAACGCTCAAAATGGCCAGAAAAAGAGAACTTTCATCTGAAACTTGACAGTCTATTCGTGTTCTTAGAAATGAAGGCTATTCCACATTGTTTGGGTGACCCCAAACTTTTGAACGGTAGTGTACATTCAAACTATTCATAAACTTTTCCGTTTTACTTTTACTTAACAGTGCTGCACACCTGGCTAGAAGGGAGGAATATCAATGACGTCAGACTATAAAACAACATTGATAATCATAATATGTTGCGCACGGGTGTCCAAATGGGCCGCACACTGGAAAATTAAAGCATGTGGGGGCCATTTAGATATTTTTTTATTTTTAAAACCAATATTTTGTTTAACCTTCAAGGCTTACCTTCAAGTTTCACGGAAGGATCTCAGTTAGAGATGTCCGATAATGGCTTTTTTGCCGGTATCCGATATTCCGATATTGTCCAACTCTTAATTACCGATTCCGATATCAACAGATACCGATATATACAGTCGTGGAATTAACACATTATTATGCCTAATTGTGTTGTGATGCCCCGCTGGATGCATTAAACAATGTAACAAGGTTTTCCAAAATAAATCAACTCAAGTTATGGAAAAAAATGCCAACATGGCACTGCCATATTTATTACTGAAGTCACAAAGTGCATTATTTTTTTAACATGCCTCAAAACAGCAGCTTGGAATTTGGGACATGTTCTCCCTGAGAGAGCATGAGGAAGTTGAGGTGGGCGGGTTTGGGGGGGACGGGTCTAGGGGGCTAGGGGGTAGCGGGGGGTGTATATTATAGCGTCCCGGAAGAGTTAGTGCTGCAAGTGGTTGTGGGTATTTGTTCTGTTGTGTTTATGTTGTGTTACGGTGCGGATGTTCTCCCGAAATGTGTTTGTCATTCTTGGTGTGGGTTCACAGTGTGGCGCATATTTGTAACAGTGTTAAAGTTGTTTATACGGCCACCCTCAGTGTGACCTGTATGGCTGTTGACCAAGTATGCCTTGCATTCACTTGTGTGTATGAAAAGCCGTAGACATTATGTGACTGGGCCGGCACGCAAAAGCAGTGCCTTTAAGGTTTATTGGCACTCTGTTCTTCTCCCTATGTCCGTGTACACAGCGGCGTTTTAAAAAGTCGTAAATTTTACTTTTTGAAACCGATGCCGATAATTTCCGATATTACATTTTAAAGCATTTATCGGACGTTAATATCGGCAGTCCGATTTTATCGGACACCTCTAATCTCAGTCATAAAAATGTTAAAAATAAGTCATATATTATTCTTTTATTTTTTATAATTCATTGTTAAATCTCTAGATAAACTTCATGTCTATCTGTTTTTTGTGAACTATACCCTTTTTTTTGTCAAAGAAAACCCTGTTTTTTATGGCAGAAACATAATTTGCAATATTTTTCCCCAAAGAAATTTCAAAGTGGGATACACTTGAAGTGAAGTAATTGGAGCCTTAAATACAGTAGGTCAATACTTCATAATGTCATTGATGTTAATTCATTATTATTTTTTGAGCAATTACATCTAAAATGGCCCCCACTCATAAAAGTGTTAAAAATATTCATTTATTTTTACTTCCAACACTTAAGTCTCAAGATCAACTCCAGGTGTATGTGTCGATTATACATTTTACTATTACATTTTTTGTATGCCCTTTTTGTCAAAGAAACTTCGTTTTTTTTATATGGCAAAAGCACAAAATATACAACATTTTGCATATTTTCCCTAAAAAATATTTCAAAGTGGAATATTTGATGTGAAGTAATTCATAACATTGATTTTGATTCAGTATTACTTTGAACAATTACAATTTTGTGTCATTAAACTCACCATTGATACATGTTTGCTCTTTTATTCCACTTTTTAATTTTTTTATAGTATTTTAGAATATGCCACAAGCCGTTAAATTAGCTGTGGGGCGCAAATGGCCCCCTGAACGCACTTAAACAACCCTGATGTAGTGTGTAGTGTTTAGAGTAGGGGTGTCCCGACTCCCCATACAACATTTTCAGTTTCGATACGATACCGATATTGTTGCCTTGAATATTGGCCGATACCGGTATTGACCCATACGATATCAGCAGGAATCATACATATTTTTTTAAATTTTGTAGTGTGGAATTTTAGAAAATGTTTGATTAAGTGAAATTAATTAAACAGAGAACAATGCTAGGTCTGAAAAACACTTACCTATTTATCATTAACTGTCTGGAATATACTAAGGCAATCTTGAATTAAAATAGCAGCCACATGACTGCAATTTCACTACCAAGTTCTCTTTATGTATTTTTTATTCCTGAAAATTAATCCGGCAGTCATTTCCAGTAATACCAAATACAAACCCAAAACCAGTGAAGTTGGCACGTTGTGTATATCATAAACAAAAACAGAATCCAATTATTGGCAAATTCCTTTCAACCTATATTCAGTTGAATACACCGCAAAAGATAAGATACTTAATGTTCAAACTGAGAAACTTTGTAATTTTTTGCAAATATTAGCTCATTTGAAAGTTGATGCCTGCAATATCAAAGGTTTAGAGAATCTGGAGAAATCACTGCATGTAAGCGTAATAAACATTGAATGCCTGTGACCTCCGATCCCTCAGGTGGTACTGCATCAAAAAGCAACATTAGTGTGTAAAGGATATCACCACATGGGCTCAGGAACACTTCAGAAAACCACTGTCAGTAACTACACTTTGTCGCTACATCTGTAAGTGCAAGTTAAAACTCTACTATGCAAAGCGGGTGACATTGTTATCACCAGGAAAGATGAGGTCGCCTACCTAGGTTCCATTCTAGAGGCTAATCTTTCTTGTGATAAAATGGCAACCAAGGTAATCAGAAAGGTTAACCAACTAACAAGATTACAGAATCTCCTCTCTGGTCAACAAAAGCACCATGAAGATTCTAGCGGGAACTCTCATTCAACCCTTTTTCGATTACACATGCACCTCCTGGTACCCTAGCACCTCTAAAACCCTCAAATCTAGACTCTAAACAGCCCAGAACAAGCTAGTCAGGTTACTTTTAGACCTCCACCCCAGATCACACCTCACTCCTACCCACTTCTCCAAAGTGGGCTGGCTCAGGGTGGAGGACAGAGTAAAACAACTTGCACTGAGCCTAGTCTATAAAACCCGCTACACCTCCCTGATACCGAAGTACATGTCAAACTACTTCCTTAACGTAAATGACCGCCATAACCACAACACCAGGGGGAGCTCCACTAACCACGTTAAACCCAGATTACGATCTAACGAAGGTCTTAACTCATTCTCTTTCTATGCCACATCAATGTGGAATGCACTCCCTACAGATGTAAAAGAAAGTGCATCTCTATCCTCCTTCAAAACCGCACTAAAAGAACACATCCAGGCAACTACAACCCTAGACTAACACCCTCCCTCACCACATCCCACCTCCCCGGATTGTAAATAATCAAATGTAAATAATCAAATATATATACTTGTTCTTATGCTTTCTGAGCTCACTATGTTCACTGCTCGCTGTACATATCCTATGAAGTGAGACCTACACATGATATAATTGTTGATGACTGAAGTGCTGATATTAACCAAACCTAACCCCCCACCCCAACCCCCTCCACATCCCACCCCCCGGATTGTAAATAATGTAAATAATTCAATGTATATACTCTGATGATTAACTTGTGTGATGACTGTATTATGCTGACAGTATATAATTGTACCATGAATTGATTAAACAAGTTGAAAAACTTATTTGGGTGTTACCATTTAGTGGTCAATTGTACGGAATATGTACTGTACTGTGCAAACTACTAAAAAAAGTTTCAATCAGTCAATCAAAGCGAAAGCCATTTGTCAACAACACCCAGAAACACCGCCGGCTTCGCTGGGCCCGAGCTCATCTAAGATGGACTAATGCAAAGTGGAAAAGTGTTCTGTGGTCTGACGAGTCCACATTTCAAATTGTTTTTGGAAACTGTGGACGTCGTGTCCTCCAGACCAAAGAGGAAAGAACCATCCGGATTGTTATAGGCGCAAAGTTGAAAAGCCAGCATCTGTGATGGTATGGGGGTGTATTAGTTCCCAAGGCATGGGTAACTTACACTACTGTAAAGGTGCCATTAATGCTGAAAGGTACATACAGGTTTTGGAGCAACATATGTTGCCATTCAAGTAACGTTATCATGGACGCCCCTGCTTATTTCAGCAAGACAATGCCAAGCCACGTGTTACAACAGCGTGGCTTCATAGTAAAAGAGTGCGGGCCCTAGATTGGCCTGCCTGTAGTCCAGACCTGTCTCCCATTGAAAATGTGTGGCGCAATATAAAGCCAAAAATACCACAACTGAGACCTCCGGACTGTTGATCAACTTAAGCTGTACATCAAACAAGAATGGGAAATAATTCCACCTGAAAAGCTTCAAAAATTGGTCTCCTCAGTTCCCAAACTTTTACTGAGTGTTGTTAAAAGGAAATGCCATGTAACACAGTGGTGAACATGCCCGTGTGCCAACTTTTTTGCAATGTGTTGCTGCCATTAAATTCTAAGTTAATGATTATTTGCAAAAAAAAAATTTAGTTTCTCAGTTCAAACAATAAATATTTTGTCTTTGCAGTCTATTCAATTGAATATAAGTTGAAAAGGATTTGCAAATCATTGTATTCTTTTTTTTATTTACGGATTACACAATGTGCCAACTCCACCGGTTTTGGGTTTTGTATTTAGCACCAAATTGAGGCAGCGATACTTTTCCCTGGTCTGGTTACTATTGTTTACATCAGCATGGGTGCCAATATGGAACCCTATTTCGGTACCCGGTCTTATATAGGCTGGTATTAAAGGCCTACTAAAATGACATTTTTTTTATTTAAACGGGGATAGCAGATCCATTCTATGTGTCATACTTGATCATTTCGCGATATTACCATATTTTTGCTGAAAGGATTTAGCAGAGAACATCGACGATAAAGTTCGCAACTTTTGGTCGCTGATAAAAAAAAACTTGCCTGTACCGGAAGTAGCGTGACATCGCAGGTTGAAGGGCTCCTCACATTTCCCCATTGTTTACACCAGCAGCAGCGAGAGCAATTCGGACCGAGAAAGCGACGATAACCCCATTAATTTGAGCGAGGATGAAAGATTTGTGGATAAGGAACGTGAGAGTGAAGGACTATAGAGTGCAATGCAGGACGTATCTTTTTTCGCTCTGACCGTAACTTAGGTAAAAGGGCTCATTGGATTCCACACTTTCTCCTTTTTCTATTGTGGTTCACGGATTTGTATTTTAAACCACCTCGGATACTATATCCTCTTGAAAATGAGAGTCGAGAACGCGAAATGGACATTCACAGTGACTTTTATCTCCACGACAATACATCGGTGAAGCACTTTAGCTACGGAGCTAACGTGATAGCATCATGCTTAAATGCAGATAAAAACAAAAGAAATAAGCCCCTGACTGGAAGGATAGACAGAAGATCAACAATACTACTATCAGGAGACACCGAACCAAACACTGGACCTGTAACTACACGGTTAATGCTGTGCCGCCTATTGAAGCCTAGCAATGCTGTTGCTAACGACGCCATTGAAGCTAACTTAGCTACGGGACCTCGTCAGAGCTATGATAAAAACATTAGCGCTCCACCTACGCCAGCCCTCATCTGCTCATCAACACCCGTGCTCACCTGCATTCCAGCGATCGACGGCGCGACGAAGGACTTCACCCGATCATCGATGCGGTCGGCGGCTAGCGTCGGATAGCACGTCTGCTATCCAACTCAAAGTCCTCCTGGTTGTGTTGCTGCAGCCAGCCGCTAATACACCGATCCCACCTACAGCTTTCTTCTTTGCTGTCTCCATTGTTCATTAAACAAATTGCAAAAGATTCACCAACACAGATGTCCAGAATACTGTGGAATTTTTAGATGAAAACAGAGCTGTTTGTATTGGGATACAATGTGTCCCAATACTTCCGTTTCAACCATTGGCGTTACGCGCAAACGTCATCATACATAGACGTTTTCAACCGTAAGTTCCCCGTGAAATTTAAAATTGCACTTTATAAGTTAACCCGGCCGTATTGGCATGTGTTGCAATGTTATGATTTCATCATTGATATATAAACTATCAGACTGCGTGGTTGGTAGTAGTGGGTTTCAGTAGGCCTTTAATTATCTTCACTATGGCGCCATATATTGCCACAAGTCTCTGTTGACGTCTTTGTCATATCATAGCACTTACAGCGCACCGTAAAGCTGACATTTACGGAGGAATTTATAGGCAAAGTACTGCCGCAAAATAAATGTTTTGTGACTGATACATCTCAAGGTGTTAGTGTGTGCTCTTTCACCCCTCAGTTATGTGACCATCCTTACCTGTCTGTAATGCTCCTTGATGTTAAATACACAAAGCCGTGTGTGTGCATGTCACACATGGCTGACTTAATTACTAGCTGGCACTCCTTTGTGTGCGCGTGTGTGTTTTTTTGCATGTGTTACATAGCGAGTGCGCCAGTTTAGCACAGAGAAATGTGCACCCTCAGCTGTTTTTTTTGTTTTTTTTCCAGAAAAGAAGGGAAGCTCTCCAAACTGCAGGCGTCCGCCACCCTCCCCCTCGCTCCCTTCGTCCCTGCGGCATTTCTGCAGGTAGCGTTCGCCAAAGTCGTCCTATTAATAAGCAACATATTTGATTTGCAATGTGCAACGTTGTCTCTGGCATGAGATGTGAGCCTTGTGGTCGGGGGGGGGGGGGCAGAATTAGAGAGAGGTGCCCAAAAAGCTTTGGGGCCTACGGGGGCTGGGTGAGAATGTGCAGCTCGCCGACGCCTCAAGTGAGCGCCGAGCTGAGAAGTCGTGTGTTCCTCGGTGGCGACGTCATTCGTTTACGCGGTGGCAACGCACCAGAGTTGTTTTTTGAGCGATTCACTTCAGACTGCAAGGTGTCAATTAGTGAAGTAAGCAGCTTGCAGCACCTCCAAAGCTCCCTCATTAACACTTCCACTTTGTTTGTGGAGCCAGCACAGCCATGCTGCAACAAGTTGGATCCCAGTTTGTCTGCAGAGAAGAAAAACACTCACTTCCTTCTCTTTGCCACACTGAAGCACCTCCTTTCGTCAGATAATGTCTGCCATTACTTTATAACACAACTGCAACTTCTGTTACTTTACGGTTAATTTTCCGAAAATGTTTTGAGTATAGTAACTACTCCAAATAAATGATAAATGGGTTATACTTGTATAGCGCTTTTCTACCTTCAAGGTACTCAAAGCGCTTTTGACAGTATTTCCACATTTACCCATTCACACACACATTCACACACTGATGGCGGGAGCTGCCATGCAAGGCGCTAACCAGCAGCCATCAGAGGCAAAGGGTGAAGTGTCTTGCCCAAGGACACAACGGACGTGACTAGGAAGGTAGAAGGTGGGGATTGAACCCCAGTAACCAGCAACACTCCGATTGCTGGCACAGCCACTCTACCAACTTCGCCACACCGTCCCTACTGCTACTATCATCATCACCGTTCATTGCGTTTCTGCTCGAAAATATTCTTCATACATCGTTCCAAGCGACGCTTGTAAGTTTTACAATAGAACTAAAACAATTCATACTTACTTAACCGTCCCGTGTGTGATGTCTGTAGGAGTGTTTTTATTCATATTTGTACGTACATTAGCTAAAGTCTGTGCCAGTGTTATTAACTTACAAACCCTGTTTCCATATGAGTTGGGAAATTGTGTTAGATGTAAATATAAATGGAATACAATGATTTGCAAATACTTTTCAACCCATATTCAGTTGAATATGCTACAAAGACAACATATTTGATGTTCAAACTGATAAACATTTTTTTTTTTTTTCAAATAATCATTAACTTTAGAATTTGATGCCAGCAACACGTGACAAAGAAGTTAGGAAAGGTGGCAATAAATACTGATAAAGTTGAGGAATGCTCATCAAACACTTATTTGGAACATCCCACGGGTGAACAGGCAAATTGGGAACAGGTGGGTGCCATGATTGGGTATAAAAGTAGATTCCATGAAATGCTCAGTCAATCACAAACAAGGATGGGGCGAGGGTCACCACTTTCTCAACAAATTCGTGAGCAAATTGTGGAACAGTTTAAGAAAAACCTTTCTCAACCAGCTATTGCAAGGAATTTAGGGATTTCACCATCTACGGTCCGTAATATCATCAAAGGGTTCAGAGAATCTGGAGAAATCACTGCACGTAAGCAGCTAAGCCCGTGACCTTCGATCCCTCAGGCTGTACTGCATCAACAAGCGACATAAGTGTGTAAAGGATATCACCACATGGGCTCAGGAACACTTCAGAAACCCACTGTCAGTAACTACAGTTGGTCGCTACATCTGTAAGTGCAAGTTAAAACTCTCCTATGCAAGGCGAAAACCGTTTATCAACAACACCCAGAAACGCCGTCGGCTTCGCTGGGCCTGAGCTCATCTAAGATGGACTGATACAAAGTGGAAAAGTGTTCTGTGGTCTGAGTCCACATTTCAAATTGTTTTTGGAAACCGTGGACGTCGTGTCCTCCGGACCAAAGAGGAAAAGAACCATCCGGATTGTTATAGGCGCAAAGTTGAAAAGCCAGCATCTGTGATGGTATGGGGGTGTATTAGTGCCCAGGACATGGGTAACTTACAAATCTGTGAAGGCGCCATTAATGCTGAAAGGTACATACAGGTTTTGGAGCAACATATGTTGCCATCCAAGCAACGTTACCATGGACGCCCCTGCTTATTTCAGCAAGACAATGCCAAGCCATGTGTTACATCAACGTGGCTTCATAGTAAAAGAGTGCGGGTACTAGACTGTTCTGCCTGTAGTCCAGACCTGTCTCCCATTGAAAATGTGTGGCGCATTATGAAGCCTAAAATACCACAACGGAGACCCCCGGACTGTTGAACAACTTAAGCTGTACATTAAGCAAGAATGGGAAAGAATTCCACCAGAGAAGCTTAAAAAATGTGTCTCCTCAGTTCCCAAACGTTTACTGAGTGTTGTTAAAAGGAAAGGCCATGTAACACAGTGGTGAACATGCCCTTTCCCAACTACTTTGGCACGTGTTGAAGCCATGAAATTCTAAGTTAATTATTATTTGCAAAAAAAAAAAATTAAGTTTATGAGTTTGAACATCAAATATCTTGTCTTTGTAGTGCATTCAATTGAATATGGGTTGAAAAGGATTTGCAAATCATTGTATTCCGTTTATATTTACATCTAACACAATTTCCCAACTCATATGGAAACGGGGTTTGTACAAGAGCATTCTTTTTGTGCTGTTTCAGTTTCGCAAATTCCTCAGTAAATTCACCAAAACGTCACAGTGGACTTATTGGGTCTGTTTAGCTGATTGGTGAGCTAGCTTCCGCAGCTAGTGAGTCCATGAAGATGACTTCTGTTTTGTTTGATCAGTTGTTTTACTGCCGTGTTACAGACACTGTTTGGAAATAATTTAAGTATGTACCGTATTTTCCAGACTATAAGGCGCAATTAAAATCTTTTTTTTTCCACAAAACTCGACAGTGCACCTTATAACCCGGTGCGCCTAATGTACGGAATAATTCTGGTTTTGCTTACCGACCTCGAAACAATTTTATTTGGTACATGGTGTAATGATAAGTGTGACCAGTAGATGGCAGTCAAACATAAGAAATTGTTATGATACGCTGCCCGGATCATGTTCTGTTTGGTTTTTGGACTCCCTCAGTTCCTGTTTTTGTGCACCCTTGAGTTTGTTTTTAGTTACCATGGGTGCTTAATTTTTCCACCTGTCTCTGATTGGTGTTCAGGACGCTCACCTGTTTCCCGAGCACTAATCAGAAGCATTATTTAAGCCTGCCTTTGCCGGTCAGTCGGTCTGGCTTCCTAATCTGCTTTATACAACAGTCGGCTACAGTATAGATTCCTGCTATTTTTATACTAGCTTCCACGCTAAGCTGTTTTGTTTGCTAGCTCCCACGCTAGCCCCCTTAGTTTTTACCTTCCGTGCTATGAGCACGTTTTTGTTTGTTCCCGTCTGATTTGTTTCCAAAATAAATCATTTCCTACCTGCACGCTTTGTCCGAAGTCCGTCTGCATCCTGGGAGAACGAACCCCGCATCATCATGCGACCCCGTTCGTCACAGAGATAAGTGTAAGCTGCACTATGATGGCAATATGACTCAAGTAAACAACACCAACATTTTATAGGTTCCATTGAAAATATAGAACATTACACACGACGCTCAAAAATCTATCAAAATGTTTTAGTACGACTTTGGTAAGCTATGAAGCCGCACCACTTGATGGATTGTCGGCGCATTGAACATACGAGTATTATTATGGTGTGTGTATAAGGTAAGACATATCTGGCGTTTACTTGTCCAGGGTGTACCCTGCCTTCCGCCCGATTGTAGCTGAGATAGGCTCCAGCGCCCCCCGTGAACCCGAAGGGAATAAGCGGTAGAAAATGGATGGATGGATATCTGGCGTTGTGTATCGCATTATGCAAAAATAAACTTTTCTTACCTTCTGGCATCTGCTGATCTGTATTTGGGATCTGCATAAAACCTGAAAAATTGCGTGGGCCTGCCTTTGTAGTCCGTGCCGACAGCGTGGTCGATAAGCTTCTTCTTTTTCTCGATCTTTTTGTTATGGGACATTCATCCTCTGCTGTTGCCATTTCTATCATAAAGTAGTGTAAAGTTCTTACTTATATCTGTCAGTAAACTCGCCATGAAAGCGCTAAAACATACCGGTGTAGTGAGTTTACATTATTCACCCAAGGAGCTTTAGGTCGGACATTTTTTCACAGGACACATTTCCAGCTTTGTTGTTGTTTCCAGATGAGGAGATGCTGCTCCGTTATTGATTGAAATAAAGTCTGAATGTCATTAAAACAGTTAGCTCCATCTTTTGACACTTCTCCCGTCCTTGCACGCTACACCGCTACAACAAAGATGACGGGGAGAAGACGCTGACGAAGGTGAGCCACGTAAATAAGACCGCCCACAAAACTGCGCATCCGGAAGCGACTGTCAGAAAGTGACTTGAAGATGATCTGTAAAACATAATCTATGCAACATTTTGACCAAAGAACCACCATTACATGTTATGTAGACCACAAGGAAGTGTTTTACATTCAGAAAGAAAAAAAAAAATAATATGACGCCTTATATATGAAAAAAGATCATTCATCAGCAGTGCGCCTTATAATTCGATGCGTCCTATGGTCCAGAAAATACGGTAAATAAATATTTACAGAATCTTTCTGTTTAAATAACTAATTTTGCAACGTATATCTGCGGCTTATAGTCTGGTGAAATTTATTTTTGGGGGGAACATTTTTTCTTCTAAAATGTAGTGGCTTATATACCGGTGCGCTCTATGGTCTGGAAAATATGGTACTCCTGCCTGGAGAGGGTACCAAGTGGCCATGGTTAAATTCTGTGGAGGTACCAGTCTGACCCGAAACGAAACCTTCGATGGATCATTCTTCAGACCGTCGTCGTCGTCGGCGGTCACTCGAAACGAGTATGACTGTCCTCCGTAGGAGGACGCCTGTGCGTGGAATCTTTTAATGTGGGGAGACTGGTGCACGGTCAGCCACCACACAGTCCTTGGCATTGAGCGGGCCAGGGTCCAGTGGCATGGAAACCAAGACGACTGGGGACCCGTCTTTGCTGCAGCCTTCATCCGCCTTCCCAGCCGTTGTGGTGCATTCCGCTGCCGCCATCTTCCGCCTGGTCCACCGTTGAGGCGGTTTTCACTATTCGCCCATAGCTGGGGTTATTTACCCATAGCTGGGACAGGGGTTGACTGGGCACCAGGGCATATCCACACACCGGTGGGCCTGCATGCCCCGTCTCTGGGGCCCCCTGCTGCTCCGAGATCCCGTACAACTTAGCCTGGAACCGCGAGGTTCCAGTTACCGTGTGTGGCCACGAGGAGGCATGTACGAGTCTTGACAATGGAGAGGCTATGTACCGGCTGAGGAGGCTTATGCACTCGGCTCCTCTTTTCGCCCTCTGAGACAGAGGGCTAGCCGGCGGCACTAGCTGAAAGCAATGAGTATCAGGCAGAAGCAGCATGCAGCATAGCAAGCAAAAGCGGCATGCAGCATGCACTAACTACAGGTACTACTACTCCAAGGCTACTGCACTAGACGCATCACATCGCCCTGTGCGATGTTTTCTGCACACACACACAGACCACTCTTCCATGCACAGCTGTAGACATCTCTGCATAGTAGACTGAATAAGCCTGGAAGAAGATACTCTACCCCCCATGAATATCTGTCTGTTTCCCAATGCACTCGACTCCCACTTCATCGTTTTAACAATTAATTTAACAATATTAATTTTAACAATTCAATAATTGTACTCACTCGTCATCCATTGCAGCCGGTCACCCTGAAAGGGGGTTCCTACGTCTGCCATCCCTTCTCAGTGTTTTTTCTTTTTACCCATCTGGTGTTTTTTAGATTTTAGATCTAGATTTAGATTTAGATCAGGGGATGTCGTGAGTTTGTGAAGCCCTTTGAGGCACTAGAAATTAAGGGCTATATAAAAAAAAAAAATTGTTGATCATTTATCGTGAAAGTTGCCAGTTTTGTGTTACGTACACTGCAAATTGTTTTGCCACTTGCCAAGATTTAACATTTTATTTCCAGAAATTTCCCCAGTTTTAGAGCTATTTAATTATTTTTAGTTATTGACTAATCTTAATTTTAAGCATGAATAATTATATTTTTTCTATTCTTGTTCAAGAATATTAAAATTGCAAAAATAACTATTCAAATAAAGTTATTTTGGTTTCCCCCCCACCCCACATAGAAAATCTTGTTTAAAGATTCTGCAACAACTCAAGGATGTTTAATTTAAGAATTGCAACTTAAATAATTCTTCTTTTCAGAATAAAGTACTAATTTATATCTTAAAATTACTGCTAATTTCTAGATGTACAAATCTTAATTTAAGATGTCTTATCAAGTAAAATTGTCTGTCTATGCCGCTAGTTAATTTCACCAGTGTTTAGTTTTTTTTTTTAATGTAGTCTTTTTATCATAGCTTTTTTTTGCAGTATAGGTGTGTTTTACTAATTCATCTATTTTATTCTATTTATAATGTATACCTATTAACCTGTGCTATTTAGAACCTACTCTATATATGCTGGATTATTATATACAGACTATTAGGGATGTGGCTATGTGAAAGTTATTTATCGCGGTTATTGTCACCAAAATTATTAGGCTTATCATTATTATCACTGTATTGTTGTGCTCAAAAAGCACTCAAACACTTGTATTTAAAAAATGAATTACAATAAATAAATAGCCACTCAATACACTTTCTTGGCAGAAGAAATATGTTATATAATAATATTGTTTTGGTTACGTGAGAGCCTTATTATTTTTGAGTATTTAAACATGTTTGTCTTGTTTCGTTATAATTTGTAAAAGTGTTATTTTTATTTTTTTTAATGATACCAAAAGAAAGGTATGTTGGGCACATCACGTCCTGTTTATGTGACGTCACAAAAATGTACTTCCTGTTGTCATATGTCTCTGTCTAAGAGAGCACAGCCTGTAGGTTTAATGTACACAATTAAAAATATTAGTTGCTCGGACAGTAATGTTTTTATAGACGTTTAGATTGGTGTATAGCGTTTTTTAATGGGGAAAGACGTTAATGTCTCTTGTTTTCGCTGGCCAGCTTGAATTTATCAGTGTTATCAGTCACAGTGCTTTTTAAATTTCAACAAAAGTTTACCGTAACTGCATTACAGCAGTTTGTCAAATCAATCTTTTTAGTGCGCGTTCATGGTAGGGCTGCAACTAACGATTATTTTGATAGTCGATTAGTCAACGACTATCTTAACGATTAATCAGATAACAAAGCATCCACATATTTAATGGCTCTAATTTTTCCATCGACTTCTAAATGCAGTTTAAGTTATTTTAGGCATGTGCTTACTAATTCATTCATAAATATATATTTATTTATACTGTAACAGCTGTTACAAACATTACATACAAACACAAAAATGACTAATAAAATGTTGTCCATTTAAAAGAAAGGAAAGGCAAATTGCTAACAAAAAACAATAAAAAAAAAATTCTGTGTGAAAAACAGTTAAAATAGAAGCAATAAAAAATGTTTTTAACTTCCTCAAAAAGAAAAGCATTTTGTGATAATATTTTTTAAAATCTGCACACTGGTATATTGACTATTGATTAACTCTTGGCAGTTTTAGCACTCTAATAGACCCAATGTGTAGAATTGTATATTTGATTAATTATTAAATGTTAGTTAGGTGTATTTCTGGCCTTGTCATCCTCGTCGGTGACGCTTTACTGAACTAAAAGTTGCTTTATTACAAGCGAGCGTCATTATACAGGACTGCAGTTCCTGGAGGAGGTCAAGTCAAAAATGAGGCACTCCTAATTTGGAGAAGCTAAACCATCAGTTTTATATTCCTCCTTCCGGTCTCTGGGTGTGTCAGGACAGCACACCCTTAACCATTAGAAGGAGATTATGGAGGGAGATGTGGCCAGCGCTGCCTGCAGGAGCAAAGGTCACCGCCTCTGTCCATGGTGCTGAGGACAGAGCACCATCAGACGGGGGCGTGGCAGTGCTGACGGCGGGACACAGCTGACAGGTGGTACGTGTTAATCTAATCATCTGTTGTCTTAAACAGTAAGTGGCCGGGAGCAGGAGAGGAGAGAGGATACGGACGTGACTGAAAAGTCACGTTCTGGGGGAGAAAGACTTTTGAGAAAACCTATGTACATTAAAACCTTTGTTAAAAACTGCACGCTTGGCTCTTGTGCCGTGTCTACAGTGGAACTGCTAGGAAGCAACTTCCACAGAGATGTTCGTGTGTAAGTGGCTTGAAAGACAACAGATGCAGGTCGTATCTTAGATACTGGCATTAAGCTAAACATGTGGTCTCTTCTCACGGATAAGGCCATCACCTTTGCATACCAAGGTCCAATTTTATTTCCTTTTCTTCCGCGACAACTAATCCAATCCACACACAAATGTCAGTACTAAAGGGCCCTATGTTATTATGTGCCCAAACTGAAATACTTACCATTTAATAAACTGGTGGTTTACTTTCTCCCAGATGAATATAAACATTCACCATATGCAAAACATAATATAAGTTAATTAATTATCTTCATTAGCTATTTAATAGATTGTATGTTTAATCTTATGATACCTCCGCATTGGTGGTGCCTGTCTGTGTTTGTGTGCGTGCGTTTGTTATTGTGCCTTTTTTTTACAGCATTGCAAATTGGCGCTGCTTTAAAAAGTTCCTGAATTGATGTCGACAAAGTTTAGCAGGCTGACTTTGGCTAAAATGATAGTTAAAGTTCTTTTTCACACAACTTCGTCTCACACTTGATAGCTAGCTAGCAAGGTACAAGCTTACACTCTTGCCAAGGCTTAATCCGCATCCTCCCTCCAGATGTCCGACATTATGTCTCCGCTTTAAATGCTGGCGTATCACAGATGTACTGCCATAAAAACAAGGTTTGCTTTGCAAAATGAGAAAGATTTTCATGTTTTTAACAAGAAGAGGAAATATCCTCACACTTTACAAGTTATTTACTGGCGATGTTTTTGCCAGTCACCCACTTCCGGACGGAAAAACACGAGCGATGACGTCACAACTGTTGTCGACAAATATAATTGTCGGCGACAAATTTGTTGACTAGTTCGCATCACAAAAAAGTAATTTTTCATGTGAATGCAATGTGACCCGTATGCGGACATGACGTCGCACACACTGCAGTGTTTACGGAAGTAATCATGGCTTCAACTCTAGTCGGCCTCAGTACTGCCGCATTTGTGGCAATTTCAAGGATTTTGTGCAATCAAAGTCAACATTTTCTAAACCAAATTATTGCGCGTAGAAGTATTTTGGCTCTCTATTTTGTAACCTTCTATTTTGCTTGTCGCTTTTTGATGATGTTTTGGTCGGATGACTTTGACCTGAGCAAGGGAGCGTTCACATTGAGGACGCATCGCATATAAATCCACATATACATAACAATCTAATTTGACCTGCAGTGTCAACAAGGCATTTGTCCTCAATTGTTGTTACTAGAGATGTCCGATAATGGATTTTTTCTGATATCCGATATTCCGATATTGTCCAACTCTTAATTACCGATTCCAATATCAACCGATACTGATATATACAGTTGTGGAATTAACACATTATTATGCCTAATTTTGTTGTGATGCCCCGCTGGATGCATTAAACAATGTAACAAGGTTTTCCAAAATAAATCAACTCAAGTTATGGAAAAAAATGCCAACATGGCACTGCCATATTTATTATTGAAGTCACAAAGTGCATAATTTTTTTTAACATGCCTCAAAACAGCAGCTTGGAATTTGGGACATGCTCTCCCTGAGAGAGCATGAGGAGGTTGAGGTGGGCGGGGTTGAGGTGGTGGGAGGTAGGGGGTAGCGGGGGGGGTGTATATTTTAGCGTCCCGAAAGAGTTAGTGCTGCAGGGGGTTCTGGGTATTTGTTCTGTTGTGTTTATGTTGTGTTACGGTGCGGATGTTCTCCCGAAATGTGTTTGTCATTCTTGTTTGGTGTGTGTTCACGGTGTGGCGCATATTTGTAACAGTGTTAAAGTTGTTTATACGGCTACCCTCAGTGTGACCTGTATGACTGTTGACCAACAATGCCTTGCATTCACTTGTGTGTGTGAAAAGCCGTAGATATTATGTGATTGGGCAGTGCCTTTAAGGTTTATTGGCGCACTGTACTGTACGTCTCCCTACGTCCGTGTACACAGCGGCGTTTTAAAAAGTCTTAAATTGTTCTTTTTGAAACCGATACCGATAATTTTGAAACCGATAATTTCTGATATTACATTTTTAAAGCATTTATCGGCCGATATCGGCAGTCCGATATTATCGGACATCCCTAGTTGTCACATTTGTTTACTTGCTGCTTGCCATGTGTGGCCATGCTGGGATGTCAGAATATTTATGTAGCAACTGTGCTGGACTAGAATGTGTGGTGAAAACTTTGCTTCCTAACTTTTGCACACACACTTCATTGTGTCCTTCAAAGTCTTGAGAGCAGGGGTGTCCAAACTACGGCGCACCGACGTCTTCAGTTTGGCCTGCGAGACGTCATAAGTTTTATTAGGAATTTGGCCTGCTGGGTGTTTCCAAATTAACTTTCATCATCTGAGGAACTGATAGTTGCAAATATGCTGCCATTGTGTGGACAATGTGAGCAAATCAGGTCAAAAACCTTTAATTGAATCTGAAGTGAATACAGACCAGCATTCACCTATATGACCCAATCCAAACAACCTTCCCAAATCATGACGCAAAAAAAAGAAAATGCAACAAACAAAAAAAGTCAACACACATGGTCACACATAACACAACCTGCTCACTGAAAATTGTACATATTATTTAAAAAAAAAAAGTCCAACCACCATAAAAATGTAAAACTACACCCATTTAAATCCATTACAAAGCATGATGGGAAAAAGGTCAAATCTCCACACTTGTCCACGTTTGGTGCATTTTAGCTGCTTGATGTTTCTGATTGATCACAAAACTCTAAGGAGGTCGTTTGGGAGGTAAACAAGGTCAGAGTGGTAATTGTTCGAGATGCAAAGAAAAATCCACAAATAACTTCAGCTGAAATACAGGACTCTCTGAAAAATTGTGGTGTGGCTGTTTCAAGATGCACAATAAGTAGGCACTTGAAGAAAAATGGGCTGCATGGTCGAGTCACCAGAAGAAAGCCATTTCTGCGCAAATGTCACAAAGTATTACGCCAAACAGCACGGAGACAAGCCTCAAAACTCCTGGAACAAAGTAATTTGGAGTGATGAGACCAAAATTTAACTTTTTGGCGACTCGACAATGCAGCCCATTTTTCTTCAAGTGCCTCCTTATTGTGCATCTTGAAACAGCCACACCACAATTTTTCAGAGAGTCCTGTATTTCAGCTGAAGTTATTTGTGGATTTTTCTTTGCATCTCGAACAATTTTCCTGGCAGTTGTGGCTGAAATCTTTGCTGGTCTACCTGAATCCCTCATTTTCTACTTCTTAATCAGCGTTTGAACACTGCTGATTGGCATTCTTAATTCCTTGGATATCTTTTTATACCCCTTCCCTGTTTTATGCAGTTCAATTACCTTTTCTCGCAGATCCTTTTACAATTCTTTTGCCTTCCCCATGACTCAGAATCCAGAAATATCTGTGCAGCACTGGATGAAAGATGCAATGGTCTGTCAGAAGCCCAGAAACTCACTGACCTTTTGTACACACACATTAATTACAAACAAACAGGTCACAGGTGAGGATTGGAACCTTGATTAGCCATTCAAACCTGTTTGTGTCAACTTTTGTGCATGTTATCAGATCAAAGTCACTGGGGTAAGTAAACTTTTGATCAGGGTCATTTGGGTACTTTCTTTTGTCATTTTGATTTAAAAAGAGTAAACACAGTTGTTTGCCAATAAATAGCTTCACACAACCATTAAGCATGAGTGGAAGAAAGGTTTTTTTGTTATCATTCATATTCTCGGAAGAATGGCCAAGAAATCATACATTTTCCCAGGGTATGTAAACTTATGAGCACAACTGTATATGTGTATAGTTACTTTCAGTGGCGGGCCGTCAGGGCCAGCAAGATCTTCTCTGCTGGCCTAACATAGCCAGAAATCATGATCATAATTAAAGATCAAATATTTGTTTTATTTACTTTCCCTAAATATCTAAAAGTATTCATATTCTCTTCATGTCATATTATGCGTGTTCCTGGGCTGTTGTTTTTAGGTTAGAGTATGTATCCAATCAGAATTCAGCTAGCTTATGTTGCCATGCTGCACGAAATCTGCCCTGGGCCTTCAGTATCAACAATGTGGGCGTCCGTGCACTGTCAGTGAACGGGGACATAGAGTTGATAGACAATTGCGATAGCCAATCAGATCGCAAGTTGTTGTCAGTAAGGCTTTCTGGATGGCATCACGTGACATTTACGCGTCCTGTGATTGGATACTCATCGGGACCGTTAGCGGATGAATTTGAGAACACATACAGTTGATAGACAGTTGCGGTATCCAATCAGATCACAAGTTGTTGACAGTAGTATTAAAGTAGGCTGATGTTAACGAGACTGTGATTGAATACTCACTTGTCATTCCAAAGTGAGTATCCATTCACAAGTTTCAATTTAGCAGGGAGCAGGAAGTGTTGCGCCGTAGACAGACCGGGATGGCAGAGAAGGAGAACAAAATGTTGATTAGGTGGCAGATATATATTTGCAAGGCCATTTTCAAGAAGGATATTTAAAGAGAAACTATATCTGGCGATGAAATGGGGAAATGCCCGCCATTTCCACTCGAATCAGCCAACGACGAGGGGTACCACTGGCGAATGGGTGCTACAAATTGTGAGTTCAAATATTAATTTTTTTCACTTTTAACATGTTTTTTGCAATTTTAATTTTGACAGTACCACATAAGATATGTTTTAATTGCTGATGCGGGTTAATTGATTTTTAAATGCGCTACAATATAACCTGTTTTGTACACTGTTGATGTGTTTCAATGGTTAGTAGTGCGTAAATGTGTTCCTGTATAGTATTTCTCTAGCAATGGTCATGTGGTGACATCAATAGGTGGAAAACGCACGGCCCGCCACTGGAAGGGCATGAGCAGACTCTTTTTTCCTGAGGAAGCTTAGGTCCTTTAATGTGTGCAGCAAGCTGTTGGAGATCTTTTATCAGTCTGTTGTGGCCAGTGCCCTGTACTTTGCAGTGGTTGGTTGGGGGAGCAGCACCAGCAAAAGGGACTCAAACCGGATTGACAAACTGATCCGGAAAGCCGGCCAAACTATTGGCACGCAGTTGGAGGCGTTTGTGTCAGTGAGGGATAGGAGGACACTGGACAAACTGCTGGCCATCATGGACAATCCTGCCTACCCACTCCACCTGACAATTGAGGGACAGCGGAGTTCATACTCCAACAGGCTCCTTCCGCTTCGTTTTCACAGTGTTCGATTCAAGAACTCCTTCATTCCGCACTCGCCATACAGCAATAGATGATATCTGTCTATTACCTGACACCTTCTATGTTAGCTACTTCTCTTTGTTTTTAATGTCTATTTTCTATTTTCTGCTGGATTTACTCTCTATTTTATGCTGCAGCTGTCACATATACTGTAATATTGTACATGGTAATTGTTATATATTGTATATATGATATAGACATAATATAATATAATATATCAGTACGGTATATATAATATACTGTACATATATTATGTAAATATTACATATATGTTATATTTTATATCACTATATTTAGTCTATTTATACCTGCATTGTCCTTTCCATCCTTACACTTTCCATCATTGTTACTGAGCTACTGTGTGGAACAATTTCCCTTGTGGATCCTTAAAGTTTGTCTAAGTCTAAGTTACTTTACATGCAATCGGCTTTCAATCCCCGGTCTAATGCGGCCCCCAAGTAAAAAAAGTTTGGACACCCGTGCTTTCGAGCATCTTTAGTCTTTAGTCTTTAGTGGGAGGCGTCCCCAGTAGTTGTCAGCTGATGTCGTGCTGTCAGGCAACATCAGGAAGTTCCTTCTGTGCGGTATTGAATTGTCAGGGCACAGTTCGTAAGCAGGTCATTACAAGGTGTGTGCAGGTTGACCACAAAGGAATGCTTCAAAGATTGTGTTGAACATTGTCCGTTGACACTTATGTCCAGCAGGGGTCTGTTTGTATCCTGCTGTTCGTCCTGCTGTGGGCGTCCTCTGTCACACCTGTATTTTTTGTGAGCATGTTCTGGCTACAACTTTGGAGCTTGTCTTGTTCAGAGAAGTTGGCAGTCCCCCGGCTGCATAACAGTTTCCACCCTAGCTTGACCTAGGACAACCGCGACTACCACCCAAGTCCGTCTGTATGGTTTTACGTTTTGTTGAGGTTTTTTCCCTCCAGAATTTGGAACTCAAAACATGTACACCCATCGTTTTCATATCCTCTCGGTTAGTTCAATTTTGCATATCACGTTTTAAAATCACAGTCTTAACTATCCCATTAAATGTTAATCAATAACCCTAATTCAAAGATTATACGTACTACTTCATGTATATTTAAGTACCCTTTTAATTCACTTAAAGATTATCTATAAGTTAATTTAAACTATCATTTGTCTATCAGTAGGTTCGAGCAAGCTGTCATGCTTGCACTCTGACCTCCCGCTGTGCGTGATATTCTCCAAAACAAAAGAATCTTTTTATTCTCGTTTCTCCTTATCTTTCAGCTAAATCCTTTAATCTTTTAACTTTTAACGTCCGCACTGTTTTTATTTTTATTGTCTGCATTTTAATTTTGCTTTTATTTTCTTTCATTTCACTTTGTTGTCTGTGAAGCACTTTGAGTCTGCCCTCTGCATGAAAAGCGCCACACAAACAAAGCTGCCCCGCCTTGCCTTGCCTTTCTCCGTCTGGTTATCCAACCTAGTCACAACAAACACACAAGGCCATGCTCTAAACGCCAGGCCTAATCACACTTCTCCTCTTTTTAACACTTTATATATCGGCTCTTATTCTAATTATTAATGTAGGCTGTTATTTGTAATTATTATTCAACACTATTCACAGCAAACAGTTGTAAAGTTATAGTTATTCGCATTATACTCTCAAAATCTATAGCTAACTGAAAGCTGTTGAGATTTGGTTTGCCTCCTTCATCTCAGTGGCCTAGTGGTTAGAGTGTCCGCCCTGAGATCGGTAGGTTGTGAGTTCAAAACCCCGGCCGAGTCATACCAAAGACTATAAAAAATTTGGGAGCCATTACCTCCCTGCTTGGCACTCAGCATCAAGGGTTGGAATTGGGCGTTAAATCACCAAAAATGATTCCCGGGCGCGGCACCGCTGCTGCCCACTGCTCCCCTCACCTCCCAGGGGGTGACCAAGGGGATGGGTCAAATGCAGAGGACAAATTTCACCACACCTAGTGTGTGTGTGACAATCATTGGTACTTTAACTTTAACTTTAACTTTATTCTGTCATGCCATTATCCTCTTTTAGCTCAACACCCAGAAGTATGGTGTACTGCAATGTCTAAATAAAAATAAATGACTCCAAATTAAAAATGTCAGACTACACTTTAAAGTTACCTGACTTAAACTTACTTTTATTAAATTAATTTCCAAACTCACCTCCACCACAGCAGACATCTTCCTCAATCCTATCCCAATACTCCCATAAATTAGAAAGGTGTTTCACAACAGTGGTTAAGTAGTTGTTTTGAGTAATAGATCTCAATATGTGGAAATTAATAAGACTAAATTGGCCCTAGTGTGTGAATGTTGTCTGTCTATCTATCTGTGTTGGCCCTGTGATGAGGTGACGACCTGTCCAGGGTGCACCCCAGATGGGACCTAAACTATTTATACTTAATCTAAATGATATTTATTCAGTATCTTAATAAATTAAATGTATCACGTTTGCAGATACTACAAATGTATATTGTTCCGGAGAAGACTTGAAGAAAGCGTTTAGGAAATTGAGGTCGCGTTGATTCACCTAAAAAATTATTTAATATAAATAAGTAATCATTGAATGATAACAAAACTAAATTTGTGGTGTTTAGTGATGCAAAGTCAAATTGTGAAACAAAAATTAAAGTTGAATCAAGTGGAAATTGACAGAGTATATGAACTACATTCTTGAGAATAATAATTAATCATTAATATGTTGGAAGCCGCATATTGAACATATTAAAGAAAAATATCCAAATCCATTGCTATTCGGTATAAAGTAAAACACATGCTGAATAATAAATGTCTGCATATGTTATGTCATTAATTTATTTTTTCCATATGTAACATTGTTTTGAAGTTTGGGGGAATGTTTATAGAAAAAATATAGACCCAATACTTAACCTTAAAAGGTTAATTTCAATAATACACAAAACATGCTACTATGATCATACAATCCTTTTTTTTTTTAAGTCATAATGTGTTAAATGTTCAGATAATTTAATTTTAAAACAATGGCAATTATGTTTCCGAGTAAAGAACAACAGCCTTCCAGTTTGTATTCTTAGCTTATTTACATTATGAGGAGAAAACTATCATTTACGGGGGATATTGATTTTTGAAGTAGGTCAGGTAAAATTAAAATAAAAATACAAATGTATTTCAGTTTTAGGAGTTAAATGATGGACCATCCTCGTTGATCAGCTGGACACATGTAGTTTTTTTAAAAAGTTTTTTTTAATGGTTTAAGAGACCCTTGAAAAGTAAAGTTTTTTGAACATTTTAAAATATAGTAACAATTACTTTCATCTTTTAACGTTGATGTTCCAGGTAATATAATGTTCAGTGAATGTATAGGATAGGCCAATATAAGCTGTGGCTTCCGCCTATTCCTTTTTCGGTCATCCTTTTTCTTTTATTTTCTTTCTGTGTGTAAATGTGTATGAATGTTAATTTGTCTAATCTGTACTGTTAAACTGCTCACACAAATTGGTTGATGGTTGATTATATGACCAAAATAAACTTATTTCATTTATTCATTCATTATCTATCGCACTCATAGTTTTATTCCATTTTGCATGTAATTATTCCTATTGATTTCTTCCCATTTCACTCAAACAACTAAACAAACAAACAAATAAACAAACTTGCAGCTAGCCACAATCAACAGCATACCATTTACGAATACCTTCACTTTGTCATCTTTTCTTCACTTTCGTTTTCCTTTACAAACAACATCCTGTATCCATCTCTTCCTTACACTTCACACAATTTTTCTATTTTCTGTTCTCCTAGAACCATTCACATAAAGTAAGGTTATAAACATCCTTTTCCCATATTTTCTCAAACCATCCTCTTCACCCACAATCTTCCTTCATCTGCTCTCTCTTTCTCTCTCTCTCTCTGTCCTTCTCTCACAATGTTAACAATTTTTCCTCCTTCATAACCTGCATTTTATAATTTTGGCTTTAATATGATTTAGGGCAGTGGTTTTCAACCTTTTTTCCCAGGAAAATAAAGAAATAAAATACAGCTTAATGTCATCAATTTCTGATTTATTAAATTGTATACCAGTGCAACATATTGCTCATTTGTTTTGGTCTTACTTGAACTGTTTGGACAACAAAAAAAGATATAAGAATAACTAAAACGTTTTAAAAATTAAACAAGTGATTAAATTATAATAAAGATTTCTATACATATAATCTATCATCAACCTTCTTTGGATATTGTAATAGTGATTCATCTGGACTCGTGAACTTAATTCTAAATATTTATTTTGTTGAAGTATTATTCTATAATTATATTTATAAAGGATTTTGAATTGTCGCTATTTTAAAATATTTAAAATCTCAGGTACCCCCCTTTTTGTCCGGGCGGAAACACCATACCCTCCTTTGAGAACTACTGGTTTAGCCTATAAAAAATCCTTTGTCCCACACATCATTAGACTGTACAACTCCTCTTTGGGGGCTAGGATGACAGGGGATGCAAAACAATAACAGTGCAATACTTTTTTATATCATGGTCGTTAATGCCTAGTTTCTCTTATTTTACTGTTCTATTTTTATTCTCATTGTGATATTTTTTCTATTTTGTTTCCATTTATACCCTTATTAGTTACTGTTTACTTTTTACTTCTTCTTCCTGAGGGAACTCTCCTGAAGGAATCAATAACGTGCTATCCATCTATCTATCTATTGTTAACCCGAGCACCATTCATGACGTCTCGTCCTTGTAACACTGGACAGATTTCTTATCTTGCAGACATTTATTTCCATTTAGTTTTATTCTTTACATGTAATTCTACATGCACCTTCATTTATCCCTTTGAAATTTGCTTTCTTTTGTTATTTATTTCAATTATTGTTTTGCTGTTAGCTTACGTTCTCATTCTTTGTCTGTCTTCTGATTGGAATTTGTTTAACGCTTCTCTACGTTTTGTTTTGACTATGGCGCTGAGTGTTGGCGACTCTTATCTGTACTTCTTCAGACTCCATGCTTCACAGTTTGCACAGATGTTTTTTAGAAGTTTTAGAATATAAATTTAAATTTTACTTCATCGTGATTTTTCTTGAAATAATTAAAATGTCAATATAATTAAATAATCAATTTATCTTTATTAATATTAATTCAATTTTATTGACTTTTTTTATTTAACTTTATTTAATGTGTTTGCTATATCATTATTAATATTAATTCAATTTTATTGACTTTTTTTATTTAACTTTATTTAATGTGTTTGCTATATCATTATTAATTCAAAACTACAATGTATTCTAATCTATGATGTGCGTGTGTGTGTGTTTCAACTCCACACTTACTAAATATATATTAAACTAGGGGTCACCAACCTTTTTGAAACCAAGAGCTACTTCTTGGGTACTGATTAATGCGAAAGGGCTACCAGTTCGATACACACCTAAATAAATTGCCAGAAATAGCCAATATGCTCAATTTACCTTTAACTCTATGTTATTATTAATAATTAATGATATTTACACTTAATTGAATGGTTTAAAAGAGGAGAAAACACACACAAAAAATGACAATTACATTTTGAAACATAGTTTATCTTCAATTTCGACACTTTAAAATTCAAAATTCAACCGAAAAAAAAGAGAAAAATTAGCTAATTCGAATCTTTTTGAAAAATATTTCACAAATATTCTTCGTCGAAAGAACAGAAACTAAAATGAAGAATTAAATTAAAATGTATTTATTATTCTTTACAATAAAAAATAAATTTACTTGAACATTGATTTAAATTGTCAGGAAAGAAGAGGAAGGAATCTAAAAGGTAAAAAGGTATATGTGTTTAAAAATCCTAAAATCATTTTTAAGGCTGTATTTTTTTCTCTAAAATTGTCTTTCTGAAAGTTATAAGAAGCAAAGTAAAAAAATTAATGAATTTATTTAAACAAGTGAAGACCAAGTCTTTAAAATATTTTCTTGGATTTTCAAATTCTATTTGAGTTTTGTCTCTCTTAAAATTAAAAATGTCGAGCAAAGCGAGGCCTGCTTGCTAGTAAATAAATAAAATTTAAAAAATAGAGGCAGCTCACTGGTAAGTGCTGATATTTGAGCTATTTTTAGAACAGGCCAGCGGGCTACTCATCTTGTCCTTACGGGCTACCTGTATTAAACACATAAAAATATATGAATGATGAATCATCCAATGCTTTAATGTCCCAGGATCCAAATGTATTTATTGATATTTAAATGTTTCTTTATTAATATACAGTATTTTTTATTTGACCTATTATCAAAACCAACCTGTCAGCACTCTCTTCAGATTGAGTACAGCTGTCCACTACATATATATATATATATATATATATATATATATATATATATATATATATATATATATATATATATATATATATATATATATATATATATATATATATATATATATATATATATATTTTTTTTTTTTAAACCTAGCTCAATGCTAATCTAATCCAATGCTATGCTAACTCAATGCTAACCTAGCTCAATGCTATGCTAACAGTGTCACACCTCTTCGGCCCACGCCTCACGTGCAGCTGTCACTCACACAGCCTCTTCACACACACACACTCCTTATCTAAAAATGTCTCCCAGCAGGGCCTCCTTTTTTATTTTCTCACTGAGTCACACGCACACACATATTTCACCAAAGAGCGAGAGCCTTCCTGCAAACTATAGTGTCACACAGTTACAATCACCAGCACAGTTAAAAATAAATGCAACAGTCAACTATTTTTCTCATCCAGAAGCACAGCTGTATCACATCAGAACCTTAATAATAAGAAACAACATTTATCATTCACTCTTAGATGGACAAATAGCCAAGGGGGGAATTCTGGACTTCCCTGCTTAGGCTGCTGCCCCCGCGATCCAACCTCCGAGAGCGGAATAAGATAATTAAATGGATAGATCATTCACTCATATGTTTTCTGTACATAAACTTTGTCTACTTTCTCACACGCACACACATTCTGGACAATTTCACAGCTTTTGCAGATAGCGGGGCTGTGAGAAAAAGCGTGAAGGGAGGTTGCGTGAGGGAGGGGGAATACCGAGAGGTATAATGTTTGCCTTTCAGAAGAGGGGAATTAAAACAGATAAGAAACCAGGTGCTACACAAAAGTTATTAAATTACGCACATACTTCTCAACATTCATTATATATATATACACACATTTATAACCATTAACCCCAAAAACCCTGGTCAGGACCAATATACCAATATAAACAACTTTGCACGCGTGCTTTTGTGGAATCGGCCGTCTCATAACACACACGCAGGTCATTCTTACTCATATAACGGCGATTAACCCGTTTAGCGGAGCAAACCCTGCTTTTCCTTCCTGACCAACACGGATAACCGGCCTAAAGCGCTGTAGAATCACTAGGAATCACTCAACAATCCTACAGTACATCGTGTCTGGTCAGTCCATATAGTTTCACCAAGGCTTTACCATATGGAGCCCTTAACTCTATCCATCTATACTGCAGCAAATTTCCAAATTCGTGACAACTTGGCTCAGTTGATCTCCTTTACCGGAGTCACTGAACGATCACCTTATATCAGGCTTTTTACCCGGCTGCAGCTTCCACATAGACAGATACGTAGGACCTTCATAGACGTCATAAATTTGTGTGGGCCAAATGTCACACCAGTTAGCAAACCTTGCCTTAAATTTCGCTCTGTCCAACTCCGGCTAACCTAATGTACTTGCAGAAAAAAGCATCCTCTGCCAACAACGACAGAGGATGAAGAGGTTAAAAGAAATGTTTCGTCTCACATAGTCTATGCTTTTCTTTCAACACTCCAAACCACCAAAATTCTAATAACAATCCCCTTATAGCTAAAAACAAGAAATCACAAGTTTTCAACAAACACACAGACAAATAATCACATATAAAACAACTCAATCCAACCATAATTTACCCCATTCCAGGTTGTTTTTGGAGAACCTGACTAAACCTATCTTTTATCAAAAACAGGTTCAGCAATTAGTCTTATCGATCCGGCTCTCTCCAGGCAGAAAATGTTTACACTTTAAAGCAAACTGCTTACCTTGTGAAGCGCGCGTGCAACACATTGTCTGCCTGGAAAAGAGAGCGTGAGCGGCTGTCGACCTGTAGCTTCTGGGCCATCCTGTTCGTGACGCCAATTTGTGTAGTGGATTGTCCGAAGCTTAAGCAGGCAACGAAAGTAGTTTAGTACAACACATTTATTTACCCATTATCAGAAGTGCAGGTTGAATTGAGTTGTCCGTGCAAGCAGACACAATGTACTCCAGAGCACACAAGACACACACAAACCAAAATCACTCTCGAGTCCCGGTCTTCTGCCATTTTTTATATGTCTCTTGTGCGTCACTGTTTTTATCTTGTGCGTCATGATTGTTTTTGTAACATCCTTGGACTCCCCAATCATACCCAAACAACCAAAACAATCTGTAGACAGGTTGGCACGACTTAATATTCACTTTTGTCCCACCCCCGGGGACACAGAATAGAAGAGAAATCAAATGAGCATACATTCTTGACAGACATGAAATATAGGTCAAAGGTCAGAAATTCTACGACACTATAAAGTTATTTTCCATTTAACTTCACCAGTTTTAGATTATCTTTATTCAAAATCGCTGAATTTTCACATTTGCCGTTCAAATACTGAGAAGAGACTTGCGGTGAGTCACCAGCCAGTTGAGCCTCGCCATGGATTGCGCAATGACTTGGCTAACTGCTGGCCAGCTGTGCAGTGAGACCGTATTGCTATATGAATTATATTATACATTTCCATAGTTTAGTTAGCTGAGGTATATAATGTACAGTGTATTTTGTCAACAACTGTATGTGTCAGTGACGTGCAGTCAGGGGAGGCAGGTGATGCTTTTGTTCAGAAGGAGCGGCGCATGGACTTCATTTATAAGTAAAGGTAAAACCATAATAACGTTTTTTTTATTAAATGTGCTTTTTTGTGTGCTACAGTTTGTATGTGTAAAGTTAAAGGCCTACTGAAACCCACTACTACCGACCACGCAGTCTGATAGTTTATATATCAATGATGAAATCTTAATATTGCAACACATGCCAATACGGCCGGGTTAACTTATAAAGTGCAATTTGAAATTTCCCGCGAAACTTCCGGTTGAAAACGTCTATGTATGATGACGTATGCGCGTGACGTCAATGGTTGAAACGGAAGTATTCGGACACCATTGTATCCAATACAAAAAGCTCTGTTTTCATTGCAAAATTCCACAGTATTCTGGACATCTGTGTTGGTGAATCTTTTGCAATTTGTTTAATGAACAATGAAGACTGCAAAGAAGAAAGCTGTAGGTGGGATCGATGTATTAGCGGCTGGCTGAAGCAAGACAACCAGGAGGACTTTGACTCAGATAGCAGACACGCTATCCGACGCTAGCCGCCGACCGCATCGATGATCGGGTGAAGTCCTTCGTCGCTCCGTCGATCGCTGGAACGCAGGTGAGCACGGGTGTTGATGAGCAGATGATGGCTGGCGTAGGTGGATAGCTAATGTTTTTAGCATAGCTCTGTGAGGTCCCGTAGCTAAGTTAGCTTCAATGGCGTCGTTAGCAACAGCATTGTTAAGCTTCACCAGGCTGGAAAGCATTAACCGTGTAGTTACATGTCCATGGTTTAATAGTATTGTTGATTTTCTGTCTATCCTTCCAGTCAGGGGTTTATTTCTTTTGTTTCTATCTGCAGTTAAGCCCGATGCTATCACGTTAGCTCCGTAGCTAAAGTGAATGTCCATTTCGCGTTCTCGACTCTCATTTTCAAGAGGATATAGTATCCGAGGTGGTTTAAAATACAAATCCGTGATCCACAATAGAAAAAGCAGAAAGTGTGGAATCCAATGAGTCCTTGTACCTAAGTTACGGTCAGAGCGAAAAAAGATACGTCCTGCACTGCACTCTAGTCCTTCCCTCTCACGTTCCTCATCCACAAATCTTTCATCCTCGCTCAAATTAATGGGGTAATCGTCGCTTTCTCGGTCCGAATCGCTCTCGCTGCTGGTGTAAACAATGGGGAAATGTGAGGAGCCTTTCGACCTGCAACGTCACGCTACTTCCGGTACAGGCAAGGCTTTTTTTATCAGCGACCAAAAGTTGCGAACTTTATCGTCGATGTTCTCTACTAAATCCTTTCAGCAAAAATATGGAAATATCGCGAAATGATCACATATGACACATAGAATGGATCTGCTATCCCCGTTTAAATAAAAAAAAAATCATTTCAGTAGGCCTTTAAAGTTAAGTTAAAGTAGCAATGATTGTCACACACACACTAGGTGTAATGAAATTTGTCCTCTGCATTTGACCCATCCCCTTGTTCACCCACTGGGAGGTGAGGGGAGCAGTGGGCAGCAGCGGCGCCGCGCCCGGGAATAATTTTTGGTGATATAACCCCCAATTCCAACCCTTGATGCTGAGTGCCAAGCAGGGAAGAATGCTGGTATGAGCTTTTAAACACAACCCGTTAACTGCTGCCAATCAAATGGTGAATAAGATACTCTTTAGGGTTCATATGTTTGTAAATCTGACTGTGATTAAGTCAGTGCCTCACCAGCCATGAACCTCACCGCACGCCACTGTTTTCTTCAGACGTCCACCAAAGAAAGTCAGTCTCAAAGTTGCCATTCTCTGATGTCCAAACAACGTCCATCACTGCATCAGGAGCGGCGTCTGTGTCCTGTGCTGATTGCGCCGCTCCTGACATCGACCGCCCGTTTGTCAGCGTCTGACTGCAAGCTCCAGCGCCGAGCCTGCGGGGCTCCCTGATTACTTAATTGCTTGTGAGAGCTCGTTAAAGCTTCCTATCCATCATAAGTCGTCGTATGGCGAGTGGCAACTTCAGAGCGCTTGATGAGCAATGAAGTGACGTGAAACGCCTTTGCATTGTTAGACTTTTGGGGAATTCATCACATGGATGGATGCAGCTGCGTGCGAGGCGACGCTACCAACACCACAAGGGAACACTCAGGAAAATGTTTGTTTGTAGTCGGACGGCCATTTAAATTTTTTTATTTTTTTTTACCTCAATGGACTTGTAGGTCTTTTTGCCGCCACAACCCCCGTAAATAAAGTGAAGGATAAAAAGGCCTTCCGGCTGCTCGGAGGGCTTCACAAGACACTCACAGTCTTACCAGGTGCAAAATCAGAACTGGATGCTGTTCGTATTAATTGGCGATCATTTGCAAAGCGGGTGGAAAAAAAGGTCTTTTGCCAAGAGCAAGTCTTACAAGCCCCCAGCTGGGCTTGTCAGGGGCAGGCTTGTTGGCATTGTGGCAGCATATGTTTGGTGCCAAGAACGCCAGCCATTTGCATTTCTTTTCTCGGGGAATTTTACAAAAGCTCCTTTTGTGCGCCCGAGAGTCCCAAAGTGAGCGTTGCAATTAATCACAAGTGAAATTCATCGGCTGATGAAAAGCCATAATTCTACTTTGGGGGGGTGGAGAGTGGCAGCATCTGCAGCGCACTTGTGCTTCCACCCCCCCCAACCCCCCCTTCTTCGTCTTCTTCTTCTCTTTTTTGATGAATGTGCCTTTAAAGGCGAGCCCCGCTTAAATGCGCTCCCAGGAAGAAAAGCAGCAGCGGCGTCTTTCACGTTGCACACACGCCATAAGTCATGAAAATAGTTCTCCAAAACAAGCGGCGCATGATGTCGGGCGCCTGATTGAAGCGATGTCAAGAGACATTTTGACTCTCCGCGTCACGTTTCGCCACCTACCGCACGTCGCCGCCATCTTTGGGGGATGTCTAATTGACTCAATTAAACAATTAATTTTTGTGCCGGGATTAGAGACGATACTCCTTGTATGTGTAGAGACGAAAACGGCGCCGGTGCCAAGCGATGGACAAGATCCAGGTTTGTTTTTTTTTGCGAGATGGCTCCAGATGGATGAGATGGGGGGTTCGGACTCCTCTGTGGCCAACTGGTCCAAAGAACTCACACGGCGCCTCGCCTGCAGGACCACAGCTTGCAGAACCGCTCCTGTCCCTACCACTAACCCGCCCCTTTTTACCCCTCCAAGCAATTTTGAAGGCAATAATTGAGCCTGACTAAACTTCCTTAAAGCTGTTCGTCGCAATGGAAGGTTTGGGCCGGGCTGTGGCATCACAGACTGGGGCGATTTCTGAACTGAATCGCAAGATGGATCACATCATGGAAAAGCTGGTAAGGGAAAAATTGGATATAATGGCCAGCATGGACGAATAGAACAGAAAAGCCATTGTAATGTCTGCTCGCGGAAAAACAAAAAATACTAATCTACGATTTGACTCCCTGGAATGGCCTTGACGCTCCAACAACAGGAGCAGGCTGTTCTGAAAACATCCCCGAGGACACCTCAATGATGGACGCTTTTGACCTCCCTCGCTCCTCAACAACACGTGGAGTCGAACTTTTGCTTGCATGCAGAACGGCCCCAGGCCTATGAACATGAACACTACATCAACACACCCAAGACAATGGGCATATACACACACACACACACCCTCCCCCACCCCACGCCTTCACCACCGCTTGATTCCCCTTCGGGGTGATGGGCGGCTGGCAGCGCTTCATAGCAGCAGTTGACCTCCAGGGCTCCAACTCCCCCACCCTCTGTTGCGAGTTGTCGTGATTAAATGTAACATGTTTATGTGTGCATGGCATGGAAGTTTTTTCCCACTCCAGACTAGGCCCCCTTAGGAGCCCAGTCTAGATTGTATTTTTTTACTCATCTTCTTCCCCAGCGTTTTACCTTTTTCCCACCTTTTACGGGGCGCCTCGTGGCGACCCATCAGTGTTCCTGTTCGGTAACCCTGTACACTGTTTGTTTGTCTAATCTTGAACGGGTTTGTGCTGAAAACATAGTTTCGTTGTACTTGTTGCAAAGACAATAAAGATATATCCTATCCTATCCTATCCTAATAAATAAAAAACACTTTCATTAACACACAGTCCTGTAGGTGTCAGTGGTGTGTTTTAAACTGAAGCAAAGTTTTATAAGTATGGGCGGTGCTTGTTTCATAACATTACATCATTCAGATGTGCTCCCTGGACCAAAAAAAATAACTAGTTCCCTGCGTGCGGCGGAAGAATACGCATGCTGATTAACACTTAATCACGCGTTGCTATGCTGAGAAAAGACAACACTTTTCATCAGCTGTTTAAGCGGTATTTATGCGTGATTTCCATAAGCGTCTGTACAGACGGAAGGAGAAACACGGGCATGTCTGGATGACTCGCCTCCATATTTCCAGTGGTTAGATCCGAGTTACGAAACCGCTTTATTATGAAGCTGGCTGTGGCGCTTTCTTTCTGATGGCACTTCCTGTGTGGGGCGCGGTCTTTCTGGTGTCACTTCCTCTCCGAACTCAGTTTGTAAACGATCAATGAGTCCATACAAAGCTAAGAGCCGGAGATTCAAGAAATAGACGGCGCACAATCCCGTGTAAAAAATTATCCAAGGAGGGGAAACTTAAATGATGATTTAGTGTGGCCGAAACGGGGCTTAGGCTTTGATTGATTGATTGATTGATTGATTGAGACTTTTATTAGTAGGTTCCACAGTGAAGTACATATTCCGTACAATTGACCACTAAATGGTAACACCTGAATAAGTTTTTCAACTTGCTTAAGTCGGGGTCCACTTAAATTGATTCATGATACAGATATATACTATCAGATATATACTATCATCATATATATATATCATATACATCATATATACTAAATAATTGTTTTTTTAATGAGTTATCCGGCTTAATGTAGACAGGGTCTAAATGAGGACATGGATTTCACTGTTTTTATTGACTTTTTTGTCAAATGTTTGTGTTCAGTGGTAATACGCCCACGTAAGCGTGTCTTTTCACTTTCGCACACCCTAAAGTGCATTTTATGCATTCTAAATGGCAAACAAATGTTAGTAAAAGTCAGCTAACAATGGAGCCAATAGGGGGCTCCTCTATTCCACCTATAAAGCGCTCCAAAAAAAAAAAAGGTTTTATTTACATGTTGTAAGTATATACTGTATGTAATGTAGTAACAAGCACATTTATAATATTGATATTTACGTGTTTTTGCTCATCTTTAATCAAATTGATTTCACAGGCGCATCACAACGTTCACTTTTCCCTTAAACAACATCAACACTACTACTAGTGAGAGACAACAAAGACTACTTTAGGACAAATGATGATCCACAACTAGAGATGTCCGATAATATCGGGCTGCCGATATTATCGGCCGATAAATGCTTTAAAATGTGATATCGGAAATTATCGGTATCGGTTAGGAAATTATCGGTATCGGTTTCAAAAAGTAAAATGTATGACTTTTTAAAACGCTGCTGTGTACACGGATGTAGGGAGAAGTACAGAGCGCCAATAAACCTTAAAGGCACTGCCTTTGCGTGCCGGTCCAATGGGTTGTATGGGTTATACTTATGGGTTATACAATCACATAATATCTACGGCTTTTCACACACACAAGTGAATGCAAGGCATACTTGGTCAATAGCCATACAGGTCACACTGAGGGTGACCGTATAAACAACTTTAACACTGTTACAAATATGCGCCACACTGTGAACCCACACCAAACAAGAATGACAAACACATTTCGGGAGAACATCCGCACCGTAACACAACATAAACACAACAAAACAAATACCCAGAACCCCTTGCAGCACTAACTCTTCCGGGACGCTACAATATACAGCCCCCCACTACCACCCCCCCCCCGCCCCCCACCTCAACCCCGCCCACCTCAACCTCCTTATGCTCTCTCAGGGAGAGCATGGCCCAAATTCTAAGCTGCTGTTTTGAGGCATGTTCAAAAAAATAATGCACTTTGTGACTTCAATAATGAATATGGCAGTGCCATGTTGGCATTTTTTTCCATAACTTGAGTTGATTTATTTTGGAAAACCTTGTTACATTGTTTAATGCATCCAGCGGGGCATCACAACAAAGTTAGGCATAATAATGTGTTAATTCCACGAATGTATACATCGGTTTCAGTTGATATCGGAATCGGTAATTAAGAGTTGGACAATATCGGGATATCGGATATCGACAAAAAAGCCATTATCAGACATGTCTATCCACAACCATTATAAGGAGGACGAGCTACAAGTTTTAGAAGCTGTGTGCTAAACAGATCCAGCTTTAGTGAAACACTAAGCATCATGTAGCAGTATTGCAAAGTGCTAAACAAGATATATAAACTACGAACATAATAAAAAAATCACTTACTGTACAATGTTTGCTCTCACTGGGATGCCGACTTAGATGAAGAATTAATCATAATGCGCATGAAGGGTTAAAAAAAAAAAAGTTGACGCATACAAGCAACTTTTTGTCTTTCTCCCCATCTCCAGGTAAAAGTTGTATGTCAAAGTTGACCAACTTCCCGGTCTATGTCCACAACCTTCTACTATCCAGGTAAGGGGCATGATTTATTATTCAAAATGAACTTTCACTAACATCGAGGCGAATCAGCAGCAGCCAATATGTCAGTAGAGCAGCCTAAGCTAGTTAGATCTCTGTGATCAATGCGCCGCTTAAAATATATTGTCTCTGTTAGCATTTATAATAACAATATTGATAATACTTGGGTTAATATTCAGGTCATGAGATGTAAATGAGATATTGTTGGCGGTTTTTTGAAGGCTTTGTTAGCTGACTTTTGCTAACGTTTATTTACAATTTAGAATGCATAAACAGAATAAAAACATGTGTTCTTGGGTTACATAGAGATTGTGAATGATAGGCAAAATTCCCCCAAAAATTGCTGTTCCCTTTTGAGCTCACATGGTGTACTTTAAAAATTGTTTGTACCCCAGATGAAGGCCAGATAGCTGAAACTCCGTTCGGGAATAAGGTCTATTAAGACATGCCGTAAATGTTAAAGGCATTTTAACACAATTAAAGAGTGCCTTGTTAGGTCTTTTTGCAGGTTTGTTCCGAAGAGCACCTCTTTTCTGACGACCGTTTCACTTTTTTGATATCACTTCTGTTGTTCAATATTCATTTTGTCTCCCAAGCGTGAGGCAGACTCTCCTGCGTGCAGTGTGTCAAAGAAAAGGAAAGCAAAATGAAATCAGACATGGTCAAATGTTCAGAAAGGGGTGAAAAGCAAACCAACGATTCTATCAATTATTGTCATGATCATAAATAATAAGAAGATGACGTAGCAGCATCAATCGACATTTTCTGAGTGCAGGGGTCGGCAACCCAACATATTGGACCGAAATTATAAAATACAAATCTGTCTGGAGCCGCAAAAAGTTAAAAGCCTTATGTAAGTGTTATAGTGAAGGCAACACATTAAGTTAGTGTCTCAGAGGGTGAGATAACTCCTGGAAATTACTGGCTTAAATTTGCCAAATGTATAGATGTGCCCAAGTTAAAGGAAATGACAGACTGTCTTCTTCTCATGGATGTATTACAATATTTGCAAGATGGGTAATGTTTGCTGTGGTCTGGAACAATATTGTAACATTTGCTCTGGTCTGGAACAACATGGCACACAATCAGAAATGCAGCCAATGTTACATACAGATAATGTGTAATGAGACATGCAAATATAAATTAAATACACAGAGGACATAAGTAAAGGAAATTAAATGGACTCAAATATACCTACAAACGAGGCATAATGATGCAATATGTACACGCAGCTAGCCTAAATAGCATGTTAGCATGGATTATTAGCACTCCACGCAAGTCAATAACATCAACAAAGCTCACCTTTGTGCATTCACGCACAGCATAAAACGTTTGGTGGACAAAAGTCGACAAAGACGGAGTGGCATAAAAGAGGTCTTTTTGTGGCAGCGACGGAGAAAGTTGTACACGTAAACCAGGGGTGTCCAAACTTTTTCCACTGAGGGCCGCACACTGAAAAATCAAAGCAAACGGGGGCCATTTTGATATTTTTTAATTTTAAAAACCAATACAATATATGTATAAAAAATATACTTTTAGGCCTCCACTCAGGCTTGATCCCAGGGACCCCAAAGGGTTTTGTTAAAAAAAATATAAAAAATGTCTCATTATTCAGTATTATTATTTTTATTATTATTCAAGTTTTAAATCCATAGATCAACATTAGGTCTATCTGTCAATTTAAAGTTTTTAAAGATTTAAGTCGTATGCTCTTTTTGTCAAAGAAAACCCTGTTTTTTAATGGAAAAAACACAAAATATGCAATATTTCACCCAATAACATTTTTAAGTGGAATATTTGAGATTATATAATAATTGGAGCCTTAAAAAGGTCAATAACTCATAACACCATTGATTTTAATTCATAATTATTTTTTTAGCGAAAATTATTGGGGAACCAAAAAGGTCCTACTCATTAAAATGTTAAAAAATAAATTATAAATTTTTTTTACTGTTTACTTTTAACACGATAATCTCGAGATCAACTTCAGATCTATTCGTCAATTATAAGTTGTATTGTTGTTTATGTTTTTTGTTTGTTCGTTTTAGGCCCTTCTTTAAAAAAAAAAAAAACAGCTCAATTTTTTATATGGCAAACACAAAATATGCAACATTTTCCCAAAAAAATATCTCAAAGTGCAATATTTAATGTGACGTAATTGGAGCCTTGGATAGGTCAATAATTTATAATAACATTGATTTTGATTCATTATTATTTTTTAAAGAAAGAAACAGCCTGCATGGCAGCTTTATGTTATTAGAGTAAACATTGCAACATTTTCTTGTTACATTTCACCTGTTTGCTCTTTCACACCACTTTTTATGTTTTAAATTTTTTTAATCTTTTTTTAAAATGGGCCACGGGGCCGTTAAAAAATGACCTGCGGGCCGCAAATGGCCCCCGGGCCGCATTTTGGACATCCCTGACTTAAACCAACTACGGTGAGTTCAAGGACCGCCAAAATTAGTAGGACAAAACGGCGCTGGCCAAATACTGTCATCGGTGAAGCATAAACACAAACATATTAAACAGTGGGCTTTCTAACAATTAGGAAGGTTTGTGTTATGTTGGTCCTCCTACAGAAACATTATTAAAACAACAAATACTCTTTATTTTTCCCCCATCTTTTTCCATTTTTGAAAAAGCTCCAGGGAGCTACTAGGACGGTGTTAAAGAGCCGCATGCGACTCAAGAGCCGCGGGTTGCTGACCCCCGTCTTAGTGCAATTCAGTGTGCAGTTCTATAAAGTGCAGTGAGTGTAAAGAGTGGCCCAATAAGTGGCAGTGAACAACATGG
This sequence comes from Entelurus aequoreus, assembly GCF_033978785.1. Taxonomy (NCBI): domain Eukaryota; kingdom Metazoa; phylum Chordata; class Actinopteri; order Syngnathiformes; family Syngnathidae; genus Entelurus; species Entelurus aequoreus. The sequence continues at coordinate 22,981,040 of NC_084741.1, read as the reverse complement.
CGTACAGTAGCAGCAGAGTACCTGACGTGAAATAGCCAAACAGTAGGCTCTAAAATGTGTTTTTGTTCTGACAAGTTCAAACCGATCAAGCACTGCGACCATCATGAAGATGAAGATGGTGTCTTTCGACGTGCTGTGAAAGAGTGCCGTTATGAAATGGATGCTGATAACTAAGCAGCATAGTGGTCTCGTTATTGACACAATTTCCTGCCATGCATCGCCTCTTATAGTGTGCAAGACAACCCTAGAAATAAAAGTATGGAATTGTTCTTTTTATATATACTGTTTCATTTAACTATTGTATTTTTATTTTTTTTGTATTACTGTATTTTATTTGTACTCCCTATGTTATGTACACTACCGTTCAAAAGTTTGGGGTCACCCAAACAATTTTGTGGAATAGCCTTCATTTCTAAGAACAAGAATAGACTGTCGAGTTTCAGATGAAAGTTCTCTTTTTCTGGCCATTTTGAGCGTTTAATTGACCCCACAAATGTGATGCTCCAGAAACTCAATCTGCTCAAAAGAAGGTCAGTTTTGTAGCTTCTGTAACGAGCTAAACTGTTTTCAGACGTGTGAACATGATTGCACAAGGGTTTTCTAATCATCAATTAGCCTTCTGAGCCAATGAGCAAACACATTGTACCATTAGAACACTGGAGTGATAGTTGCTGGAAATGGGCCTCTATACACCTATGTAGATATTGCACCAAAAACCAGACATTTGCAGCTAGAATGGTCATTTACCACATTAGCAATGTATAGAGTGTATTTCTTTAAAGTTAAGACTAGTTTAAAGTTATCTTCATTGAAAAGTACAGTGCTTTTCCTTCAAAAATAAGGACATTTCAATGTGACCCCAAACTTTTGAACGGTAGTGTATACAGTATATGCTCATTTAGCAGTCATTTAGATATAAGTTACGACTTGCTGTGAAACTCGTAGTCGGAACATAACTCTCACGTACAACCAATGACCTCCTCTAATTAAAAGAGATATTTTAACTGACTGTGACTGTGAGCGCTAAATAAATACAAATACAAACTATTTACTTAAGTCTTCTTTATAATACAGCATTCACGTACTAAACATTGTAGGCTCTATATGCCCATTTTTCTGTATTAGTCGATTAGCAATTGCAATTGTCTAAATTTTTAATTAAAATAATGGCTAATGCGACGTAATGAAAAAGTGCCTCACAAGTATAATATACAAATTATTATATTTAAACATGTTTTGTTCAATGCTAGATCATATAAAGAGGATATAAATGTATGTTGCCGTACAATTAAAAAATAAAAATAAAAGTTTTATATCCACATTTTATAGAAATACGTGTTTTTTCATATTTTCTTGGTAAATATAAAAATTAGGGATGTCCGATAATGGCTTTTTGCCGATATCCGATATTCCGATATTGTCCAACTCTTTAATTACTGATACCGATATCAACCGATACCGATATCAACCGATACTGATGTGTACAGTCGTGGAATTAACACATTATTATGCTTAATTTGGACAACCAGGTATGGTGAAGATAGGGTCCTTTTTTAAAAATTAATAAAATAAAATAAGATAAATAAATTAAAAACATTTTCTTGAATAAAAAAGAAAGTAAAACAATATAAAAACAGTTACATAGAAACTAGTAATTAATGAAAATGAGTAAAATTAACTGTTAAAGGTTAGTACTATTAGTGGACCAGCAGCACGCACAATCATGTGAGCTTACGGACTGTATTCCTTGCTGACTGTATTGATATATATTGATATATAATGTGGGAACCAGAATATTAATAACAGAAAGAAACAACCCTTTTGTGTGAATGAGTGTGAATGAGTGTAAATGGGGGAGGGAGGTTTTTTGGGTTGGTGCACTAATTGTAAGTGTATCTTGTGTTTTTTATGTTGCTTTAATAAAAAAAAAATTAAAAAAAACAACGATACCGATAATTAAAAAAACGATACCGATCATTTCCAATATTACATTTTAAAGCATTTATCGGCCGATAATATCGGACATCGCTAATAAAAATGTATTAAAATTGTACGAATATTTTAATTGTTTTATATAAATACATAAAAAATATATTGTGATGTCAATATTTAAAAAATTATCTATTAATTAATCAATATTTATTTTAAGAAATGTATTAGTTTAACCCTTTGGGGTCTTTGGATTTTAATTACCTACAAAGCCAAACAAGAAGTCTTTAAGTTTTTGGAGGGTTTTTACACATTTTGGTATGATATTCTATTTGTGTTAAATTTCTCAATAAATCACAGTCCTAAACAAAAAATATCAAGCTTGTAATGTTTTTTTAAGGCGTTTTGATGGGATAATGTCACATGTTTAAATGTAATAAAATAATAAACCTACACTGATGGGAAATTGTAATTCATTTGATCAGAGTTGGTCTCCTTAGAGTTGAGTGAGTACATTTTTATTTATGGCTGAAGTTGATTTGAGGGGGGAAAAAAATTGTGTTGAAAGATAAAGGACTTTTATGTCCTGTTTGGCTTCGTAGTATTGTAGAATAACTGCCAGTGTATCGTACACCTGTGAAATAATTGGATATTGACATTTTAAAATGTATCTTGAAACGAACCATTTTATGAAAAATCATGTATAATGGAGTAACACAACTAACAAAATGCAGCAAAAATGTACGGAATAAAGTCAGCCTGTTTGTTAAATCAGTGACCGTTTTTATTTAGTTTGCAATGGACTTCTATTTGGTGATGAAACCTTACGATGATGTTGACAAAGTGACAGTTTGCTAACTTTTCCAAGTCGCGATGTTGCTCTCCATCAGCGCTTCCAGTGCATCCACTCCGAGGGTTGTCGCTAATGAACACACAATTCAGTTGTGTCGACAGAAGATGGACGCAGCACAAACACTGAAGGCAAAATGGGAGCGCATCCAAAAACTTGAAACAAGGCCCCCAAACTTTTTCCCCTTACACCTCGCATTCCTGCTCCCAAGTATCAGGGGCCAGGAGGCGAGCGGCGGCCCCGCGTCCCCCTTTTCTCCTTTCTTTCTCTTTCCCCCCTCTGCCAAGTGTAATGATTTACAAAATGCCTCTCATCAAAGAATTCATTAACAAGGAAGGTTAATTAAAAAATAAATGCGTAAACATCAATATCAAATCTCAGCACGGTGGAGGGCGATGCATTATGCAGAGTAATGATGTTTGAAAGGCGCTTTAGCACCTCGCTGGGACTCGTACCTCTCAGGCACTTGCTTATTTTGCAAGCCTTTGTTGTCTGACAACAAAGAGAATGATGTTAAATTCATCAGCGGATTAATATTTCAATTTGATTTGCTTTATAGTTGAGGTGCTGTTGGCATTTCCATTTTCCCTCCATATGTGCAGCCATGTTAAGTGCAATCATTACCATTTTCTACCTGGGGGTTCGGGGGGGGGAATAACAGGCACCACTGATAGCTCTATTCTGCACGGGGTGGGGTGAGGGGGGGCTCATGCATCTTTTAAAAGGTGTGTCTTCACATCTATTATTCTCCCGTGTGGCCTGCAAACAGCTGAGTCACTGCCTTTGTGGCCACCACGGAACACTTCACGTCACATAGTCAAAGTCCGATCATTCTTCATTAGCGCCAGCAGACACTAAACAAATAGGAACCCATAGGAAAATCATGATCTGTTCCAGGGTCAAAGTGTGGCCTCAAAGAAGCTCCACTAAGTGCACATGCAAAGTTTCAAGTCACAGCTCAGACAGTCAAGTGTAAAAAGCTTTGTGCTATTGAATTGTCAGAACATTAATTTGTCATGCAAATGTAAAGAGAAGGTCATGTGCGATATTTCAACCTAAAAATTATTTCAACATTTTTAAAGGCCTACTGAAATCCACTACTACCGACCACGCAGTCTGATAGTTTATATATCAATGATGAAATCTTAACATTGCAACACATGCCAATACGGCCGGGTTAACTTATAAAGTGCAATTTTAAATTTCCCGCGAAACTTCCGGTTGAAAACGTCTATGTATGATGACGTATGCGTGTGACGTCAATGGTTGAAACGGAAGTATTCGGATACCATTGTATCCAATACAAAAAGCTCTGTTTTCATCGCAAAATTCAACAGTATTCTGGACATCTGTGTTGGTGAATCTGTTGCAATTTGTTTAATGAACAATGAAGACTGCAAAGAAGAAAGCTGTAGGTGGGATCGGTGTATTAGCGGCTGGCTGCAGCAACACAACCAGGAGGACTTTGACTTGGATAGCAGACGCGCTATCCGACGCTAGCCGCCGACCACATCGATGATCGGGTGAAGTCCTTCGTCGCTCCGTCGATTGCTGGAACGCAGGTGAGCACGGGTGTTGATGAGCAGATGAGGGCTGGCTGGCGTAGGTGGATAGCTAATGTTTTTAGCATAGCTCTGTGAGGTCCCTTAGCTAAGTTAGCTTCAATGGCGTCGTTAGCAACAGCATTGTTAAGCTTCGCCAGGCTGGAAAGCATTAACCGTGTAGTTACAGGTCCATGGTTTAATAGTATTGTTGATTTTCTGTCTATCCTTCCAGTCAGGGGTTTATTTCTTTTGTTTCTATCTGCAGTTAAGCCCGATGCTATCACGTTAGCTCCGTAGCTATAGTGCTTCGCCGATGTATTGTCATGGAGATAAAAGTCACTGTGAATGTCCATTTCGCGTTCTCGACTCTCATTTTCAAGAGGATATAGTATCCGAGGTGGTTTAAAATACAAATCCGTGATCCACAATAGAAAAAGGAGAAAGTGTGGAATCCAATGAGCCCTTGTTCCTATCCAATCCAATCCAATCCACTTTATTTATATAGCACATTTACACAACAAAAATGTTTCCAAAGTGCTGCACAGCCATGTTAAAAACAATATTAAAAACAATATTAAAAACAATATTAAAAACAACATTATGCTACACCAATGACTGAATAAAAACAAAGAATAAATGAATAGAAAACCAATACAGAGACAATATAAAAAATAAATATGATTAAAAACGATTTTTAAAGGGTAAAACCAATTAAAACAGTAAAATAGACATCAAAATTTATAAAAAACAGAGGACAGAGTTACGGTCAGAGCGAAAAAAGATACGTCCTGCACTGCACGCTACTCCGTCACTCTCACTTTCCTCATCCACGAATCTTTCATCCTCGCTCAAATTAATGGGTTAATCGTCGCTTTCTCTTTTTTTATCAGCGACCAAAAGTTGCCAACTTTATCGTCGATGTTCTCTACTAAATCCTTTCAGCGAAAATATGGCAATATCGCGAAATGATCAAGTATGACACATAGAATGGTTTTGCTATCCCCGTTTAATTAAAAAAAAAAAATTTCAGTAGGCCTTTAATTGAAATACAAAGTAAAAAAAAAAAAATTAAAAAACAAGATTGTTGTACAAGTGTAAAAAGAAGTTAACCGCTCTCTGATATTAAAATTTCAAAACAATAATTTTCACACAAGTGTTTAGATAAGTCAACTGCAACGCAATATTAAAACTTGAAAACTGTCACGGTTTGGTTGCAGCTTACTGCGAGGTTTGTTCTCCCAGCATGCAAACGGACTATTCCGGACAAGGCGTGCAGGTAAAAACATGATTTAATTCTCAAAACTCAAAAAGGAACAAAAACGGAAAACAAGGCGAAAGCTAGTGAGGCGTCATGAAGCGTTTCGACACATTGCAAAACTGTATTGATACTGTGTCACTAAATACTGACATTTGCTGGACATTAAAAATCCCTACAGGCAACCTATGGACCGACTCAACTGACACTAATTTTATGACCTAGTATATACAATAATATAAACCAAGTCATTGTATTTCATTTAGGATTATTTCATATATTCATTTAAATAAAAATATATTTGTATCTTTTTTAGAAACAGTCAATAAATAATGTGAACATGCATCATAACATGGAAATCTAAGAGAATGTGTTGTGAATGAGGATGCTTGTGGACTGGGAAATGTTTTTAAAAAATTTTTTACACATTTTTATTTAAAAAAAAAAACAGTTTTTCCAACGTATTAAATTTTAAACGATTTCTCTTAGTTATTATTTCTCCGGCTGTAGAAAAGACCCGCTCACAGGGCACAGAGGAGGCGTCAGTGCGACACAGTGTGTCATACTTGATCATTTCGCGATATTGCCATATTTTTGCTGAAAGGATTTAGTAGAGAACATCGACGATAAAGTTCGCAACTTTTGGTCGCTGATAAAAAAAGCCTTGCCTGTACCGGAAGTAGCGTGACGTCGCAGGTTGAAAGGCTCCCCACATTTCCCCATTGTTTACACAAGCAGCAAGAGCGATTCGGACCGAGAAAGCGACGATTACCCTATTAATTTGAGCGAGGATGAAATATTTGTGGATGAGGAACGTGAGAGGGAAGGACTAGAGTGCAGTGCAGGACGTATCTTTTTTCGCTCTGACCGTAACTTAGGTACAAGGGCTCATTGGATTCCACACTCTCTCCTTTTTCTATTGTGGTCACGGATTTGTATTTTAAACCACCTCGGATACTATATCATCTTGAAAATGAGAGTCGAGAACGCGAAATGGACATTCACAGTGACTTTTATCCCCACGACAATACATCGGCGAAGCACTTTAGCTACGGAGCTATCGTGATAGCATCGTGCTTAACTGCAGATAGAAACAAAAGAAATAAACCCCTGACTGGAAGGATAGACAGAAAATCAACAATACTATTAAACCATGGACCTGTAACTACACGGTTAATGCTTTCCAGCCTGGCAAAGCTTAACAATGCTGTTGCTAACGACGCCATTGAAGCCAACTTAGCTATGGGACCTCACAGACCTATGCTAAAAACATTAGCTCTCCACCTACGCCAGCCAGCCCTCATCTGCTCATCAACACCAGTGCTCACCTGCGTTCCAGCGATCGACGGAGCGACGAAGGACTTCACCCGATCATTGATGCGGTCGGCGGCTAGCGTCCGATAGCGCGTCTGCTATCCAATTTAAAGTCCTCCTGGTTGTGTTGCTGCAGCCAGTCGCTAATACACCGATTCCACCTACAGCTTTCATCTTTGCAGTCTTCATTCATTAAACAAATTGCTAAAGATTCACCAACACAGATGTCCAGTATACCGTGGAATTTTTTGATGAAAACAGAGCCTTTTGTATTGACGTCACGCGCATACGTCATCATACATAGACGTTTTCAACCGGAAGTTTTGCAGGAAATTTAAAATTGCACTTTATAAGTTAACCCGGCCGTATTGGCATGTGTTGCAATGTTAAGATTTCATCATTGATATATAAACTATCAGACTGCGTGGTCGGTAGTAGTGGATTTCAGTAGGCCTTTAAAATAACAAAACAAGATTGTAGAAGTGTAAAAATAAGCTAACCGCTTTGTGATATTAACATTACAAAACAACAATTTTCACCATTCTTAATTGTCATACAAATGTGCAATATTAAAACTTGAAAATAATAACACTTACTTTTTCAATATTTGTATTGTTATAAGAGTAAGGGAAAGTTAACTTGTACATCATTAGAATTTAAAATCAATAAGACTTGCGTCATTTTTGACTTTCTTTATTGAAAAAAATAATATAATAATAATAGTAATAATAATAATAATAATATTATAACATTAAAATGAAAAAACAAGATTGTTGTACAAGTGTAAAAAGAAATGAACTTCTTTGTGATATTAAAATTTCAAAACAAGAATTTTCAATATTTAGTGTTGAGGAGCTCCACACTCCACACTGTGAACATAATTGTCTGCTGTCAGCCGGGAGACAAAAAATAAATACATTGGCGATCTCATACTTTTCCATGAAAATGGCCCATCGATCAGCACATCCTTACTTTTGACACTCCAGTACAATTATTTGGTGCCCCAATTCCTAATTTCTCCAAAAAAATGTCTGAACAAAGACCCGGAACGTCTTAAAGTTCAGGAAGTTGCAAGCAAAACAAAAAGAAAAGTGAAACCGGTTTGACTTTGGAATTGAGTTCAGCTACTGTAATCACAGGTCCCTGAAGCAAACACACGCAATTAGGACACAACGGTGAACACTCATGCAAATATTCCTTAATTGCCCAGCAGACCTTGAGTGACAAGTCAATGAGATGATTGTTGATGATTATTATGGGATACAGTAACACTTGACTCGATGCTTACTGGTCACATCATTAGGTACACCTGCACTTCCTTTTACGCTCGTGCTCCCTCGACAACATGTTTACTATGGTGGTTGTGCAACACAAATATCTATTTCTCATATTGTGGCTGCTCTTTCGTGCCGCGTGTGGATCATAATGTAAGAAACAGCGTGATGAGAAGTCCTTCGCTGTGACAGGTGAAACTCAAAAAAATGAGAATATCTCGCATTGGTTCCAGAAATGACATTTTCAAGGTAAAACTAATGTGTGACATATGCTCATAACCAGGCACGTGCACACATAGGGCCCTATGGGTGCCTGAGCCCCTGCCCTTTTTTGCCTCGTCTTAAAAAGTGCCCTCTGCCTGTGTGTGTGTGTTTTTTTCTTCTTTTTTTTTTCTTTAAACAACATTAATAAATTCTTGTCAGGGATGTAAAAAACAAAACAAAAACAAAAAAAACAGCGGTATAAAAACTCCACATTTTTTTGTAATACTGGGTTGTTTGAGTTCGAGTGAGTGAGAGCGAGACAAGTTACTGCGCCCCTTTTTGATTGATTGATTGAGACTTTTATTAGTAGGTTGCACAGTGAAGTACATATTCCGTACAATTGACCACTAAATGGTAACACCCGAATAAGTTTTTCAACTTGTTTAAGTCGGGGTCCACTTAAATTGATTCATGATACAGATATATACTATCATCATAATACAGTCATCACACAAGATAATCACATTGAATTATTTACATTATTTACAATCAGGAGTGTGGAGGGGGGGTGGGGGGGGGGGGATATGTACATCAAGTAGTGGACATAGAGAGTGAGAGAGAGAGAGAGAGAGATCAGAAGGCATAAGAAAAAGAATCTGCATTTGATTGTTTACATTTGATTATTAGCAATCCGGGGAGGGTGTTAGTTTAGGGTTGTAGCTGCCTGGAGGTGAACTTTTATAGCGGTTTTGAAGGAGGATAGAGATGCCCTTTCTTTTATACCTGTTGGGAGCGCATTCCACATTGATGTGGCATAGAAAGAGAATGAGTTAAGACCTTTGTTAGTTCGGAATCTGGGTTTAACGTGGTTAGTGGAGCACCCCCTGGTGTTGTGGTTATGGCGGTCATTTACGTTAAGGAAGTAGTTTGACATGTACTTCGGTATCAGGGAGGTGTAGCGGATTTTATAGACTAGGCTCAGTGCTAGTTGTTTAACTCTGTCCTCCACCTTGAGCCAGCCCACTTTAGAGAAGTGGGTAGGAGTGAGGTGGGATCTGGGGTGGAGGTCTAGAAGTAACCTGACTAGCTTGTTCTGAGATGTTTGGAGTTTAGATTTAAAGGTTTTGGAGGTGCTAGGGTACCAGGAGGTGCATGCGTAATCGAAAAAGGGTTGAACGAGAGTTCCCGCCAGAATCCTCAAGGTGCTTTTGTTGACCAGAGAGGAAATTCTGTAGAGAAATCTCGTTCGTTGGTTAACCTTTTTGATTACCTTGGTTGCCATATTATCACAGGAAAGGTTAGCCTCTAGAATGGAACCTAGGTAGGTGACCTCATCTTTCCTGGTGATGACACTGTCACCTACTTTTATGGTGAAGTGATTGACTCTCTTAAGTTTGATGTGGGACCCAAACAGGATGGATTCTGTTTTACCCAAGTGGATGGATAGCTTGTTGTCAGCGAGCCAGGTGCAAGTTCTACAGAGCTCAGCACTGAGGATTTTCTCCACCTGTGACTTGTCCTTGCCGGATACCAGCAAGGCAGAGTCATCCGCAAACAAAAACAATTCACAGTCACATGCCGATGACATGTCGTTTATGTATATTAGGAACAGTAAAGGTCCCAATATACTGCCTTGGGGGACTCCACAGCTCACCGAGAGGGGGGGGGGGACACGGTGCCGTTCACCTCTACCACCTGCTCCCTCCCCTCCATGTAAGACTGCATCCAGCTCCAAGAGGTTTTGTTAAATCCGATTGCTCTGAGCTTATCCAACAGTATAGCGTGGTTAACGGTGTCAAAGGCCTTCTGAAGGTCCAGCATGACCATGCCGCAGTATTTGCCCGCGTCCACCTCATGTTTGATGTGGTCGGTCAGATAGAGAAGGCATGTGTCAGTGGAGTGGTTAGTTGAGACGTGACAGTGGAGCAACTTGAACCTGTGAGTTATGGTCTAGTCGCCGTCCACTTATTCAGCATCTAATATGGGTAATATTGCAGAAAAACGCTGTATTATTCTATTATTCAACGTGTCAGCTTCTGTTTTTGCCGGACGTCGGAGCACGGCGCATCAATTGAGCACGGCATATCAAGTCCGCACAGAGCAGAGCTGATCGTGCGGGACAGGAAGTAGTGTACAAAATAAAACACCGAGTTAATTTTCAAAATAAAATGCACTGTGTTTACGGCAGATCACATTTTTCTCACAGTAGAGTTTTAGATATAAAGTTTATTGTGACTTTGCTATTACTGTGTGGGTTAACAAAATAATAATAATAATAATGATAATAATAACAATAATAATAAGAATAATAATGATAATGATAATAATAATAATAATTATTATTATTATTATTATTAATAATAATAATAATAATAATTTCAGCATTCTGGGGATATAAGATGTAGGTTATCTGTTAGGAATATTACCATCTGTATTTAAACTTGATTCATGTTGATTATGCCTGCAGCACAATGCCAAAAAAAGAAGGGATACAGCCCTCTACTGGCCCCTGGTCCATATTTTTGGCCCTGTATTGCGTTTCAGTTGTTTAGTCTGAGCATTAAGTGGGAAAGACCATAAGTTACAACTTGATGGTGTTTTCATCAAGTTAAGGGAAGAAGGACAGATTTTCACATTGAAGTTTTTTCCATTTGGGTATTTATTTTTGTATTTTTTTTTCAAAGTTCATGTTGCACTGTTCAATGTTCAATATTAAAGTGCTTATCTTTAACAATAAATAGCCTAATAATAAACCAGTGTTTTGTTGCTTTTCATGTCTTCCAAGCCTATTAACTCATTTTGACCATAATTTGTTGACACAAAAGAAATGGCAGTCACTTTTACCTACAAAGGACACACAGCTAAGTAGTTAGCTTCCTATTAGCAAATTTAATTTGACATTAATTTCCATATTGTGTAAAGGACCAAAAAAAAAATTCCTGCCCTTTTCTGACTTTGAGCTCCTGCCCCTCTATAATCATGTGCATGTCCCTGCTCATAGCATGCAACTCAACAAATGCAACGCCTTCATATGGAATCATTTTGATGGTTATGGCTTACAGCAGGGGTGTCCAAACTTTTTCCACTGAGGGCCGCACACGGAAAAATTTAAGCATGCGGGGGCCATTTTGATATTTTTCATTTTCAAACTATAACAAAATATATGGATTTTTTTTTTAACCTTTAGGGCTCCCGGGGACCATAAAGGGTCTCAGTCATTAAAACGTAAAAAATAAGTCAAATTATTATTATTATATTTTATTTAACGCTTACAGTAAATCTCTATATCAACTTCAGGTTGATTTTCTGTCAAAGACAACTTTGTTTTTTTATAGCAGAACTAGAAATATGCAGTATTTAGTAATTAGAGCTCTAAAAGATCAATAATGCAGGACACCATTGATTTTAATTCTTTAATATTTTTGAGAAATCAGTGACAATATTAATAAAATCCCACTAAATATGTTTGGGATCCAAAAGGTCCCCCACTCATAAAGTGATACATTTTTATTTTTTTTTTTTTACTTTCAACACTTAAGTTACGAGATAAACTTCAGATATATCTGTCGATTTTACGTATGAACTATTATTTTGTTTGTTTTTATGCTCTTTTGTCAAAGAAATATTTGATGTTTTTATATGTCAACCACACAATATATGCAATATTTTTTCCACATAAAACATTTTAAAGTGACATTTTTGAAGTAATTGGAGCCTTGAATAATTCATTATAACATAGATTTTTTGTCTTTTTTTTTTGGAGCAATGGCAAAAAAAAGAAAAATAAAGAAAGACAAAAGAAAAAAAGCTTTGTGTCAACATTGCAACTTTTTCTCGTTAGATTTGACCTCATTCCACTTTTTTAAATGTTTTTTTTAATTTTTGCAATACTATCGATTTTGCAATTTTTGCAGAATGTGTGGCGGGCCGCAAATGGCCCCCGGGCCGCACTTTGGACACCCCTGGCTTAACAGCCTGTGAAAATTTAAGAAACCCAACCCCCCCCACCCCAAAAGAACCCTGAATTATAACAAATACGTATTTTGCGGACCGTAGGGCGTACCGGATTATAAGGCGCACTGCCGATGAATGGTCTATTTTCTATCTTTTTTTCATATATAAGGCGCACCGAATTATAGGGCGCATTGAAGGGGTTATATTATTGAATTAAATCAAAATGAAAACACTTCCTTGTGGTCTACTCTACATAACATGTAATGGTGGTTCTTTGGTCAAAACGTTGCATAGATGATGTTTTACAGATCATCTTCAAGCCGCTTTCTGACAGTCGCTTCATGATGAGCCGTTTTTTGGGCGGTCTTACTTACTGGCTCACCTTCGGCAGCGTCTTCTTCCCGTCATCTTTGTTGTAGCGGTGTAGCGTGCAAGGACGGGAGTGGAAGAAGTGTCAAAAGATGGAGCTAACTGTTTTAATGACATTCAGACTTTACTTCAGTCAATAACGGAGCAGCATCTCCTCTTCCGGAAACAACAACACAGGAAATGTGTCCCGTGAAAAAAAGTCAGACCGGAACTCTCTAATCACTAAAGTTCCTTGGGTGAATAATGTTAACTCACTACACCGGTATGTTTTAGCGCTTTCATGGCGAGTTTACTGACAGATATAAGTAAGAACTTTACACTACTTTATATTAGAAATGGCAACAGGATGAATGTTCCATAACAAGAAGATAGAGAAACAGAAGAAGCTTATCGACTACGATGTCGGCACGGACTACAAAAGCGGACGTGCGCAATTTTTCAGGACTTATGCAGATCCCAAATACAGATCAGCAGGTACCAGAAGGTAAGAAAAGGTGCTTTTGCATAATATTGCGAAACAAAACGCCAGATAAGATGTTTTACCTTATACACACACCATAATAATAATTGCTATATATTGTATATATGTTATAGACATAATATAATATATCTGTATATATATTATTCTGTACACATATTATGTATATATTCGTATATATGTTAGATTTTTTTTATCGCTATATTAGTCTATTTATACCTGCATTGTCCTTTCCATCCTTACACTTTCCATCATTGTAACTGAGCCACTGTGTTGAACAATTTCCCTTGTGGATCATTAAAGTTTGTCTAAGTCTAAGTCCAAGTATGTTTAATGCGCCGACAATCCATCAAGCGGTGTGGCTTCATAGCTTACCAAAGTCGTACTAAAACATTTTGATAGATTTTGGAGCGCCGTGTGTAATGTTCTATATTTTCAATGAAACATATAAAATGTTGGTGTTGTTTATTTGAGTCATATTGCCATCATAGTGCAGTCTACACGTATATCGTATGTGTGACTGCCATCTACTGGTCACATTTATTGGTACACCATGTACCAAATAAAATTGCTTCGAGGTTGGTAAGCAAAACCAGAATTATTCCGTATATTAGGCGGACCAGGTCATAAGGCTCACTGTTGAGTTTTTTTTGTTGTTTTTTTAAGTGCGCCTTATAGTCCGGAAAATACGGTCAAAGCTTGACATATTTCACTTTACATGTATGAGTTTCTATAATTAGTTTCCCATTTGAAGTTGAAATGAGTGGACTTTTACACCATATTAACATTTTTTGAGTGACATCTGTATTTTAAATACACTTTGAATTACCCCAACAAATACAGTATTGCCTCAGGATAGGGGTTCAGTTGATTCTTTGACGCAGCTCGTACTCTGAAAATCTTGTGTTGCGAAACAGTAGAGATATGACATTCACGGAAATGTCTTATCTTTGGAACAGCTCTTTTAAATGAACGATGAGAACTGTGGTTTATGAGCCTTTTTATACACAAACATTGGCAGGGGACTGCTGGGGAAAATGACTCAGAGGAATCGTTGCAGCATTTAGACTCACTCACTCGGTAATTGTTCCTCTGTGCATTTATGGAGTCATTCAGGTGTGTACACAGGTACATTCTGAGATGATGACAATGAAAACAAAATCAAATTATTATCAGTGGTTCAGAATAGTTTCCATCCTTGGAAAATATATTTGTTGGCTGTGTAAATTAAAACTATGATCCTAGATTTAAAAAAAAAACAAGTTACTGAAAGAGAAAATATAACAAGCAAGCCTTTGATAAGGTCTCTTTAAAAAGTAAACGTTTTTTTAAATTATATAAATCCCATCTTTACGAAACAGTGTCGCCCATTGAAATTAATTAAAATCAATTTAATCGGTTTCACCTACAAAACATCACAATTCTAACATGCATTATAAAAATAACAACACACTTCTGGATAAGAAATGTTGTATGAATAAAGATACAATAGAATGTACCACAAACAACTACAGTTTTATGAAGTAATGTAATAATATCGACGTAATCATTGTAGTATCAACTATATACAGCTCTTATACTTGGTATTGTTAGAGTCAATGTCTGTATATACAGTATCTACCCATTTGTTTACATTCAGGAGCGCTTGCTTGCTGTTAGCTGTTAGCTATTGTATCCTCCTATAGTGTGTAGTGAAGCATGTTTAGTTATTCCTCGTCCTGCACGGATGATACTTGTAAGAAACTTATTTTACAAACCCCGTTTCCATATAAGTTGGGAAATTGTGTTAGATGTAAATATAAACGGAATACAATGATTTGCAAATCCCATATTCAGTTGAATATGCTACAAAGACAACATATTTGATGTTCAAACTGATAAACATTTTTTTTGTGCAAATAATCATTAACTTTAGAATTTGATGCCAGCAACACGTGACAAAGAAGTTGGGAAAGGTGGCAATAAATACTCATAAAGTTAAGGAATGCTCATCAAACACTTATTTGGAACATCCCACAGGTGAACAGGCAAATTGGGAACAGGTGGGTGCCATGATTGGGTATAAAAGTAGATCCCATGAAATGCTCAGTCATTCACAAACAAGGATGGGGCGAGGGTCACCACTTTGTCAACAAATGCGTGAGCAAATTGTTGAACAGTTTAAGAAAAACCTTTCTCAACCAGCTATTGCAAGGAATTTAGGGATTTCACCATCTACGGTCCATAATATCATCAAAGGGTTCAGAGAATCTGGAGAAATCACTGCACGTAAGCAGCTAAGCCCGTGACATTCGATCCCTCAGGCTGTACTGCATCAACAAGTGACATCAGTGTGTAAAGGATATCACCACATGGGCTCAGAAACACTTCAGAAACCCACTGTCAGTAACTACAGTTGGTCGCTACATCTGTAAGTGCAAGTTAAAACTCTCCTATGCAAGGCGAAAACCGTTTATCAACAACACCCAGAAACGCCGTCATCTTCGCTGGGCCTGAGCTCATCTAAGATGGACTGATACAAAGTGGAAAAGTGTTCTGTGGTCTGACGAGTCCACATTTCAAATTGTTTTTGGAAACTGTGGACGTCGTGTCCTCCGGACCAAAGAGGAAAAGAACCATCCGGATTGTTATAGGCGCAAAGTTGAAAAGCCAGCATCTGTGATGGTATGGGGGTGTATTAGTGCCCAAGACATGGGTAACTTACACATCTGTGAAGGCGCCATTAATGCTGAAAGGTACATACAGGTTTTGGATGTAACATATGTTGCCATCCAAGCAACGTTACCATGGTGACCCTGCTTATTTCAGCAAGACAATGCCAAGCCACATGTTACATCAACGTGGCTTCATAGTAAAAGAGTGCGGGTACTAGACTGGCCTGCCTGTAGTCCAGACCTGTCTCCCATTGAAAACGTGTGGCGCATTATGAAGCCTAAAATACCACAACGGAGACCCCCGGACTGTTGAACAACTTAAGCTGTACATCAAGCAAGAATGGGAAAGAATTCCACCTGAGAAGCTTAAAAAATGTGTCTCCTCAGTTCCCAAACGTTTACTGAGTGTTGTTAAAAGGAAAGGCCATGTAACACAGTGGTGAACATCCCCTTTCCCAACTACTTTGGCACGTGTTGCAGCCATGAAATTCTAAGTTAATTATTATTTGCAGAAAAAAAAAAAAGTTTATGAGTTTGAACTTCAAATATCTTGTCTTTGTAGTGCATTCAACTGAATATGGGTTGAAAAGGATTTGCAAATCATTGTATTCCGTTTATATTTACATCTAACACAATTTCCCAACTCATATGGAAACAGGGTTTGTATTTGTCACCAAGGAGGCAAGGGTTCAGGAGTGATTTAGAAGTAGCTAAAACACTGTGGACTGACGTTAGCCCCTGGCTAGCAATGTTTTGAAGCGCCACTCGCAAAGCGGCGCTTCAGTGTTTACAGCTTCAACTTTATCGTTAAAGTCAAAATATGTCCGTTCTCCCACTTCTGTCTCCACGCTGTTTATACGTGTAAGTGCTCTGTGTGTGTGTTGACTCACATGCACCTCGGCTCATATTACCAGCAATGTCACCACGGCGCGCCGTTATGTCAACGAAAAAAAAAAAAAGTCCCGGTATTTTGCAAAGGCAGTATAGTATCTTTTTTTTTAAAAAAATTAATTAGCACCACAATACTTTATTAGTACTGGTGTACTGTGCCGAGTTAGCTAGCTACACTGCAAAAAGTCAGTGTTCAAAAACAAGAAAAAAACAAAACAAAAATTAGGGGTATTTTATTTGAACTAAGCAAAATTATCTGCCAATAGAACAAGAAAAGTTGGCTTGTCAGGACTTCCCAAAACAAGTAAAATTAGCTAACCTCAGTGAACCCAAAAATACCTTAAAATAAGTTAATTCTCACTAGGAACAACTGCACTACTATATGAGTACATATTGTCTATTGTTTCATTGAAAATAAAACAGCAAAGTCCATTTGGCTGTCATCTGTTTTAATTATGAGACACAATTGTGTCAAAGTCATGATTTTTTTTTTCATGCTTGAAATATTCAAATAAGAAATTATTCATTTAAAAAAGTCGTTTTATACTTGCGAGTGTTGATGACACAGCTTTGCAACAGTTGATATTCTAGTTTCAAGCATGTTTTACTCAATATAGGTCATAACATCTCAGCAACAAGCTGTAAAAACCTTACTGAGATCATTTAGGACCAAAACACTTAAAACAAGTAAAACACTCTAACATAAAATCTGTTTAGTGAGAAGAATTATCTTATCAGACAGAAAATAAGCAAATATCACCCTTATTTGAGATATTTAATCTTACTTAGATTTCAGTTTTTGCCGTGTACACACTCTGTCATGTTTTTGAATATTTATTTATTTAATTCAATGAATATCTTCCACTTCTTCTTATCACTGTCCTTCGCACTCACTATCTTCCTTCCCATAGTTGGAAAAACAAAATAAAGTTAATTTATAGCTATAAACTAATACTAGCAAGTAAAACCAGATAATTTTTTCGGATTTTACGAGGTTCACTGTGACATTCGCTACGCCAACTAGTGGTAGGGAGGCTAATAACCCGAATTTTTGCTGGCAACCTAAAGCATATTATGCTTTTTTTTTTTTTGCTTTGAGGCAGAGGTGGTACAATCCTGACCATGCGCCAGAATTTCAACGCAAAAATTTACAGTAATGTGCTGTAAAGAACACCGTAAAATGTGTCCTTTTTATTAATTTGATCGGTAGTTTGCTACAAAATCAAATGTCAAGCAGATATTTAAGTATTTATTTATATTTAGACAAAAAACGTTTGGAAAGTATGATAATATACTGTAATATTTGTTATGTACAGAGAAGGGAAGGAGGCGACAACCAAGGCAGAACTGCGGTTCACAAGGTTTATTTAAACCTTTGATGATTATGTGGCGTGTGTATGCTACCCTAAGTGAATGGGTGTAGGCTATGTGTATAATTAATAGTGTAAATGTTACCAGGGGTTGTTGTCTGTGAGTGTTGGATGTATCCTTCGTCGAATCAGGGGGGGGGGCAAGGCGGAGAGGCAGTCCGTAAACAGGCAAGGGGTCGAGGGTAGGAGCGAGGCAGCGTAGTCCGTGTCCGAGCAGGGGGTCGAGGATCGAGGAAGGCAGTCAGGAATCAGGATGGATGTCGGGAGGCAAAACGCGATCACGGATGACAGGGGAGTCGCTGCGGAAGACACAAGGGACATGAACAAGGGAGACACAGAGAGAGCAAAGAGAAGGCGAGCAAAGCACAGGGGAGGGAATGCCAGACGTGATGCTTACTGGGAAGATGAGCAACGTTCTGGCAAAGGTTCCTCGGGTCCGCTGGTCTTTATGCCGCTCCTTCTCATCAGGTCCAGGTGCGCTGATGAGTGATTGTCTGCAGGCTTGTTGCTGTGTGGGCGTGCTGCGCTCAGTTTTTCTGTCAAAAAGAAAAAAATCCATTACATTTAGTGAGAAAATATTAAGTACTTTATTGACACATATCATTTCCAGGTGTTTGCGGGCCAGATAAAATGATGTCGCGGGCCAGATCTGGCCCCCGGGCCTTGAGTTTGACACTTGTGGCCTAAGCGCTTGCATAGGAGAATGATGGGCTCATAGCTTGTGTGGTGGGTCCACTTTTGCTTGAGACACTCATAGATGATTTTGAAGCAGCCTTCAAGCGCTCTGTGGACAAAAATGTCCACATGTTGTCACCGCCAGAAATTACTACATTTCTCTGCTCTGTTTCACCTGGACTCTTGACTTTCGTCCTCGCGAGATCGCTTTTTAAAGTAGTGGCGAATTTTGCCTGCCATATCTGCAACGCCAAAAAACCTAAACGTTACTCTGACACGGGGGAAACTTTTTTAAAAATAAACACGGCTTGTAATGCTTTCGTGGGGTAACTCCTTTTAGTTGACCTTGTACCAGCCAATCTGTGCCGTCATTAAACTCTTCCTGATCCTATGCAAACTTCTAATAAATTCTTCAATCAATCAATCTAATATAATTAGTCAGAAAAGGTTGGAAACGAAGCTCGCACTACTAGCTGTGTTCACTTACTAGAGACAAGATGTTCACAGCACAGTCTGGAGTGTTCTGTAATAGTCTAGTGATCCTTCCGTATCATGCTCTGTATGGCAGAAATCCACTTGTTACGATTCGATCTGTTTCTTCTTCGGTAGTTGCTTCAGGTCTTTCCGGTGCACTGCTGTAGATATAGCGCCTCTATAGTGGCGCAACGCCGCAACTGCCGCAGAGGGACATTGATCGCTTTACACTGAGTTGAGCGATATCAATCGCTGTGGCTGGGGGTGTCACAAAATTAGCTGGAGGCGCAATTATGAACGCAGGGAAAACCCTGCATAACAATTAGCCGAGAGACAGTCCGTATCCCGAAAAACTGGTATACTGTACTTCGACAGTCATATCCCGATGTACCACTGTATTTTTTTATCTTCTATATATTGGTGTGAATCTTTGGGCACCTAACGATCCAAGTCCGATTCCTGCTGGGATGATTCGATTTGAAATCGATTCTCGATTCAATACAATTCTCACAATGTATTATTTGGTATAACAATGAAACTGTTCCAAACAGGTCACTGATTGGAAAAGCTCCTCCTAGTTGCATTGAAATGGCCTAAAAATATCTTGTTTTTAAATGGATTCTTGTTTTTTTTAAAAAAAACATTTTATTAATTTTTTAATTTTTTTATCAATTTTTTAATCTATAAATTGATTTACAATCGATATGAAAAAAAAATTGCTTTTGGGATGTAAATCGATTTTTTTCTGAATCCCTAGTTTTATGTAATTGTGTGAATGCTCCAAAGCATTCACACATATGGTTTTCTACACCAAAATTCATCTATTAAACTTCTTCTTCTCCAGATTTTGGCGCGCTCTACCTTCCACATTTTTCATCGGATTCAAACCGTTCCAACTTCAGACTGTTCAGCCTATTCAGGAATCGCGGGTTTTCCCTTGGCAAATTCCAAAAATTCCCAGATATCCCAGAATTCCAGGTTTACCGGGACATTTTTCCCATTCAAAATGAATTGGCCATTTTTTAAACTTCCACCATTTCCACATTTTTCAACCGGTTAAAGCCATTCCACCTTCAACATATTCCACTCATCCTAGACATTCAAACTATTTTTTTTCCATGTTCCAAAAAATTCAAGGAATTTCCAGAATTCCCGTTTTTTCAAACCCTTTTTTGAACCTTTCTTCTGGCTACTACTCCTTCCACATTTTTCAACCCACTTCAACCAAACAAAAAACAAAGTTGTTTTTCGAACTGGAAAAATTCCCGCTTTTCCCGAAATTCCAGGTTTTCCTAAATACCATTTCTCAACTAAAAATGTTACTACTTAATATTCCTCGACCGATTTGAAAAATTCCAACACCAACCATTTGAACTCATTCAGACCATTCAAATTTTTTTTACGATTTTCAAGGAAATTCCCGCTTTTCCCGAAATTCCCACATTTTTGGGAAATTCCCATTGAAATCAAAGTTCTACAACTCCCACATGTTTAATTTGATTCAAACTGTTCCAACTTCAAAATATTCCGCCTGTTTGGGAATTGTGTGCTATACTTCAATAATTGTAAAAAAAAAAATTCCAAGATTTCAGTTCAACGTCCGCATTAGAGCGTTCACACGCGATTCCTTCAGGAATTGCCTCATCTAGTTTTCTATACTGTTGGGTAAGTTGGAGCCTATCCCGGCTGACTTCAGGTGAGAGGCGCGGTACACCCTAGACCAGGGATTCTTAACCTTTTTTACCTCGGGGCCCAACTTTTCCACTACAGAGGGGCCCGGGACACACTCAAATATGAACACTGAATTAGTCGTCTTGATTTTATTTGTATTCAAAAAATATAATAATGTAACCTACCGTATTTTTCGGACTATAAGTTGCAGTTTTTTTTATAGTTTGGCTGGGGGTGCGACTTATACTCAGGAGCGACTTATGTGTGAAATTATGAACACATTACCGTAAAATATCAAATAATATTATTTAGCTCATTCACGTAAGAGACTAGACGTATAAGATTTCATGGGATTTAGCGATTAGGAGTGACAGATTGTTTGGTAAACGTATAGAATGTTCTATATTTTATAGTTATTTGAATGACTCTTACCATAATATGTTACGTTAACATACCAGGCACGTTCTCAATTGGTTATTTATGCGTCATATAACGTACACTTATTCAGCCTGTTATTCACTATTCTTTATTTATTTTAAATTGCCTTTCAAATGTCTATTCTTGGTGTTAGGTTTTATCAAATAAATTTCCCCCAAAAATGCGACTTATACTCCAGTGCGACTTATATACGTTTTTTTTCCTTCTTTATTGTGCATTTTCGGCAGGTGCGACTTATACTCCGGAGCGACTTATACTCCGAAAAATACGGTACTTGGTTTACAACCTTGTCAAATGACATGAAAGCGTGTGTTCATCACAAATATTATTACTTATTTTACACATAAACCTTAGGCTTAGTTCAGGTTGATTAGAAAAATACATACTAACCAAAGATACTGTATAAGATGGGACTCATAAATAATTGAAGAAAAATAAAAGTACATACAATTATGTTGTGCTAAAATAAATAAAGTAAATTGATAATGAATATGATTCCTTAACAAACTGTCAATAAAATTTAAGTGCAAATGAAAAAACAGCTTCACCACGTTAGTCATAATTTTTGCGCTTAAGCTCCGTACTTCTTCTGTTTGCTATTGTCATTACTGCCACAGGTGGTGGAAAAGTGTACTACAACTGAGTACTGCTGCGGCCTATACGAACCACAGCTGAGATATTTATTAGCGCCGGTCACTCACAGAGCAGCAATTTAAAGCACATTTAAAAGCATCTGCCTTTAATTTCAGTTTGTTTTATTGAACGTGCGCATGGGAGCTGCTTTGGCTCGGTACATAGACAAAATCAGCGTGTCTTATTGTTGCGTTCATATCATATATGTTACATTTTCCGTTTGTTCAGCTTAATTGCCTCTCCAAGCGGTCCTGATCCTCATTGGCCTTTTAATAGATAACACTTGCCACTTTGTCGCGGCTAAATGCGTCATTAACGCCTCCTAAATACCACACTGACCCCTGTGCGTGTGTATGTGAGCACGTGCGCACGCCCCGGCTAATCAGCGGGTCTGAAAGCGCCGCCATTCTGCGTCTGAATTGCTCGCAGCTGCGTGCCCCCTCGTCGCGCTGGCGTCCGCCTCCGTGACCCGCTAATTTGGAGCATACGTAAGTGCTCTCGGCACACAGCTGCCCCGAAGGAAGGCCTTTATTTAATTCAATTACGTCGGATCGAGGCGGCGGCGACGGGTGGGCGGGACCTGCCTCACCTCGGCGCCTCCCCCTTTACACTCCAAAGCGTGATCGGGAGGGGGGGGGGACGACACAGGTGGCGTGACGCCCCTTTAGTGTCTGCTCGGTGAGTGGCAGGGTAATCAGGGTCCCGATCCAGTGGCACGCCGATCACAACGGCTCCGCCCCCGGGCAGGCCTGCAATTAATGCGGCGTTGAACAAGTGAAAGGGAGCTCAACTCTTCGCCATCTGGCAATTAGGGCTCGTCGGCGGCCTCCTTGTGCCTCCTTGTCGCCTGATTGGTGATCCGCGCTCTGGCCTTGGGCCCCATCTCGACTCCCTCCATATCGGCCGCCTCTATGGGAATGAATGAACGCGCAATTGAGCGCCGCCGAATGCAGATGTCGGGTAATGACGACTCTTCTCGCAGCTGCCGCCATCAGCGGCGAATTGACTGGCGGCTCGGCGGTGAATGGGAGCAAAGGTTGTCAATGGCGCGGCGCTGTCAATGATGTTATGATTAGTCATCGGGCCACAATGGACGCCAAATGTGCGTGAAAGGAGACACTGAAAGACCTTTTCCACGTTTCCTCTTCTCCCGCTCATTGTGTCATTCAAATCCCAACAGGGACGCGAACCGCCGCCTCCGTCTCAAACGCTTTTGAGTTGCAAATGTGACACCTCCACATTTGGATGGACAACATCGCGGGCAGGAAGTCAAGGTGTGCCACAAACCACCACAATGCACTCCTGTTTGTCAAGACTCAGTATTCACAGCACTTCACTTTTTCCACGTGTTATGTTACAGCCTTATTCCAAAATGGAATAATTTCATTTTTGTCCTCAAAATTCTACACACAATACCCCATAATGACAATGTGGAAATGTATGTTTTTTTAATTTAGCAAATTTATTAAAACTAAAAAGAGTGTTTGGTCATCAATAATAATAATAATAATAATAGATTGTATTTGTTAAAAGCACTTTACATTGAGCAAACAACCTCAAAGTGCTACAGTGTTTTAAAACAATAATAATAATAATAAAAATATAATAAAAATAAATAAAAATAAAAACTAGAACAGCCTAATACAGGGGTCCCCAAACTTTTTGACTCCGGGGCCGCATTGGGGTAAAACAATTTGGCTGGGGGCCGCGCTATATATATATATATATATATATATATATATAGTATGTAAATGTGTGTGTGTGTGTGTATATAGAATAGAATAGAATGGACTTTATTGTCATTATATTTGTTATATATTATATATTATATATGTATATGTATATGTATATGTAAATGTGTATATATGTGTGTGTATATATGTATATGTCTATGTATATGTATATGTCCATATATATATATATATATATATATATATATATGTATATGTGTATGTATGTGTATATATGTATATGTGTCTATACGTGTGTATATATATATATATATATATATATATATATATATATATATATATATATATATATATATATATATATATATATATATATTATATATTATATGTGTATATATGTGTATATATGTACAGTATATGTGTCTATATGTGTGTATATACTGTCTGTGTGTATATATATATATATATATATATATATATATATATATATATATATATATATATATATATATATAATATATATATATATATATATATATATATATATGTATTCATACATATATATTCCTCGCACACTAATTGACTTAAAGAGCAGAGCGCACTTGCTGCATGTCATGTGTTATCGATGGTAAAATGCATTTTTAGACAATATGATTTGTCTGAGTGGCTAGGAGACGGTAGAAAAAGGACTAGTAGGGACAAATTTTTAAAAAAAAAATAATTTAAAAAAAAAAAAAAAAAAAAAAAGGTTTTTAATTTAATTGTATTTTTTTAAACTTGGGACTTCCCGCGGGCCGGATTTTGGACGCTGGGGGGCCGTATCCGGCCCGCGGGCCGTAGTTTGGGGACCCCTGGCTTAATAGCTAGAACTAGTATGCATATATTTATAAAAAGGCTTTTTTTTAAAAGAAGGGTTTTAAAGCCTTTTTTAAAAGCATCCACAGTCTGTGGTGCCCTCAGGTGGTCAGGGAGAGCGTTCCACAGACTGGGAGCGGCGGAGCAGAAAGGCAGGTCTCCCATAGTTCGTAGCTTTGTCCTCGGAGGTTGGAGGAGCTTAGCCCGTTCGGAGCGGAGGTGTCGTGTGGAGGATTTGGGGGTGAGTAGTTCTTTGAGGTAGAGGGGGGCATTTCCATGGAGGCATTGGTGGGTTAGTAGGGAGACTTTGTATTCAATCCTGAGTGGAACAGGAAGCCAGTGAAGGGATTTGAGAATTGGTGTGAGATGGTCGTATTTCCGCCCTCTCATCAGGATCCTAGCAGCGGTATTCTGTATGTATGGCAGCTTCTGGATGTTCTTGCTGGGGATCCCGACAAGAAGTGCGTTGCAGTAGTCTAGCAGTAGTCAATACTTTGTTGATGCACCTTTGGCAGCATTTACGGCCTCAAGTCTTTTTGAATACGATGCCACAAGCTTGGCACACCTGTCTTTGGGCAGTTTGGCCCATTCCTCTTTGTAGCACCTCTGAAGCTCCATCAGGTTGGATGGGAAGCGTTGGTTGGGTTTGCGTTCCTTGGTGGAAAACGTTTAGACAGCCCTGGCTTATAAAAGTGTTGTAAGTACACCTCTGCATAACATTGTATTAGTGTTGTCCCGATACCAATATTTTGGTACCGGTACAAAAATGTATTTTGATACTTTTCGGTACTTTTCGATACTTTTCTAAATAAAAGGGACCACAAAAAATTGCATTATTGACTTTATTTTAACGAAAAATCTTACGGTACATTAAACATATGTTTCTTATTGCAAATTTGTCCTTAAATAAAATAGTGAACATACAAGACAACTTGTCTTTTAGTAGTAAGTAAGCAAACAAAGGCTCCTAATTTAGTCTGCTGACGTATGCAGTAACATATTGTGTCATTTTCCATTCTGTTATTTTGGTACTTTTTAGAGGCAGTATTCATTAGTATCGCGGGTACTATATTAATACCTGTATACCGTACAACCCTACATTGAATCGTTGTTAACATTAAAAAAAATAACCTGGAGGTCACACCCACCACGCCGTCCCCACTATTTGAGAAGGACTGGTACTGTATGTACACATATAACATACACTTGATATGTATTATTATATACACATATATATATATATATATATATATACACATATATGCATGTACAGTATATATGTACTGTACACACACACACATACTGTATATATACAAACAGAAAAATATATACACACACACACATATCTATGCATATTCAAGCATATATATACACCATACTTGCCAACCCTCCCGGTTTTACCGGGAGACTCCCGGAATTCAGCGCCTCTTCCGATAAACTCCCGGAATTCAGCCGGAGCTGGAGGCCACGCCCCCTCCAGCTCAATGCGGACCTGAGTGGGGACAGCGGCGACAATCTGTTTTCACGTCCGCTTTCCCACGATATAAACAGCGTGCCTGCCTAATCACGTTATAACTGTAGAATGATCGAGGGCGGGTTCTTGGTTTCTTATGTGGGTTTATTGTTAGGCAGTTTCATTAACATGCTCCCAGCACGGTAACAACACACAACAACAGCAGTCATGTTTTCGTCTACCGTAAAGCAGTTTGTCTGCCGTAAACAGCAATGTTGTGACACTCTTAAACAGGACAATACTGCCATCTATTGGATAGCCTCCGGAACACTGAAATTCAAGTATTTCTTTTACTTATATGTACAATAAAATAAATATATATATATATATATATATATATATATATATATATATATATATATATATATATATATATATATATATATATATATATATATATATATATATATATATATATATACATACATAGCTAGAATTCACTGAAAGTCAAGTATTTCATACATATATATATATATATATATATATATATATATATATATATATATATATATATATATATATGTGTGTATATATATATATATATATATATATATATATATATATGTGTATATATATATATATATATATATATATATATATATGTGTGTATATATATATATATATATATATATATATATATATATATATATATATATATATATATATATATATATATATGTGTATATATATATATATATATTACAGATGCGCGGATAGGCAATTATTTCATCCGCAACCACATCACAAAAGTCGTCATTCACCCGCCATCCACCCGAACTAACATATTATCAAAACCACAACCGCCAGCCACCCACCCGTTGTTATATATCTAATATAGACGATGCAAGGCAGAAAGGAGACTGATCCAATGCAGCAGAAACATTCAATGCGTGCCAAAAAATACATAGTTAAATGTTGTTACCCACATACGAAAAACGAGCAGCACTCTTTGAAACAGGCAATTATTCATCAGGCACTGCTGCTGCTGTCACGCCAAATGTCTTCCCCCCTACAAAAACCTCCCCCCACCCCCAGCGTCCTTTCTTTCTGCTGCTCGATCGCTGTTTTCTGCTGCATATTTCACTACGTCCAGCTTGTAATCTGCAGTATATGATTTCCTTTTCGGTGCCATTTTAGTTCAGCCCTTCTCGGTTTTTATAAGTTACCGCCAACGTTGATGTGGTCCATTTTAATAGCTCCGGCAGTAGCGTATAGCATATAGCAGTTAGCATTCCAAAACCCACAATGCATCTTGCCATGACCCGCCCCCGCCGAATTCTTATTGGTTGGCGTGTGTGTGACGATGGCTGCCATTTGCTTCGTCGCTGACGTGAATGAGATAAATAATATTATTTGATATTTTACAATAATGTGTTAATAATTTCACACATAAGTCGCTCTGGAGTATACGTCTCACCCATGGCCAAACTATGAAAAAAACTGCGACTTATAGTCCGAAAAATACGGTATGTATTTTTTTTTCTGAATTGGTTCAACCGACCACCCGCCCGAATCTATTTAAAATCAATTTTTTTCGTCATGCATCCGCCCGAGTCCGCGGTTGTGTCCACAAACCGCGCATCTCTAATATATATGTATATATATATATATATATATATATATATATATATATATATATATATATATATATATATATATATATATATATATATATATATATATATATGAAATATATATGAAATACTCGAGTTGGTGAATTCTAGCTGCAAATATACTCCTCCCCTTTTAACCACGCCCCCAACCACGCCCCCGCCCCGCCCCACCCACGACCACGCCCCACCCCACCCCCAACCCCTCACATCCCGGAATCGGAGGTCTCAAGGTTGGTAGGTATGATATACACACACATATACATACACACATACATAAACACGTATAAACACACACAAATATATATGTATACACACACACACATACATACATTATATGTATTTATATTTATATTCACACAAGCACACATGCATTTAGTTGAGTTACACATACACACATACATACACGCTGAGATAAACACACAATATATACATATATATATATATGTGTTTATATGTGTGTGTATGTATATAGTGTATATTGGGACTATCAATAGATTGCATCGTAATTCTGCTTCTTAAAGGGGACCTATTGTGCAAAAGCAACTTTTCTTACAAATTAGTACCTGTGTTTTGTGTATTTGGGATCTACATAAGCCCCGAAAACTTAAAATCACACCATGGAGGCATGGCAGAGATATTTATAAAACAATCTAGCCTTCCTTCATACTTCCTCCAAACGAGCCGTTAACCCAATTTGTGAGGTTATTCCATTTGGTGACGTCGGATTATCCATATATGGTATAAATTTACACCAAGAGTTTTGCGCAAGTCTGCCATTTTAGTCCAACATTGTAGTCAATAAGCTCCTTCTTTTTCTCTTGCCTCTTGTTATGGTGCAGACTGGCTCGTGCATCCTCCACCGTTGCCATTGTTTAATACAAAGTAGTAGGGTTGTACGGTATACCTGTATTGGTATTGTACCGCAATACTAATGAATCATATTCGGTACTATACAGCCTCTAAAAAGTACCGGTCGTAAATTTGTGGTATCATCCAAAACTAATGTAAAGTATCAAACAACAGAAGAATTAGTGATTATTACATTGTAACAGAAGTGTAGATAGAACATGTTAAAAGAGAAAGTAAGCAGATAATAACAGCAAATGAATAAGTAGATTAATAATTCCTTTTCTACCACTTGTCATTAATAGTTTTAACAAAACAATAGAATAATAAATGGGTTATACTTGTACAGCGCTTTTCTACCTTCAAGTTACTCAAAGCGCTTTGACAGTATTTCCACATTCACCCATTCACACACACATTCACACACTGATGGAGGGAGCTGCCATGCAAGGCGCTACCAGCACTCATCAGGAGCAAGGGTGAAGTGTCTTGCCCAAGGACACAACGGACGTGACTAGGATGGTAGAAGGTGGGGATTGAACTCCAGTAACCAGCAACCCTCCGATTGCTGGCACGGCCACTCTACCAACTTCGCCACGCCGAATGGAAAATACCAGAATGTTACTGCATATGTCAGCAGCTAAATTAGGTTGTTTTCTTTTTTACTACTAAAAGACAAGTTGTTCACTATTTTATTTTAGGGCAAACTTGCAATAAGAAACATATGTTTAGTGTACCATAATGTTTTTTGTTCAAATAAAGCCAATAATGCAATTTTTTGTGGTGCCCTTTATTTAGAAAAGTATTGAAAAGTATCAAAATACATTTTGGTACCGGTACCGGTACAACACTACAAAGTAGCATACAGTTCTAATTTATATCTGTCAGTAGCCTTGCCATGGAAGCGCTAAAAACTACAGGAAAAGATGACGGGGAGTAGACACTGTCGAAGTGGAGGCACGTAAATAAAACAGCGCATCCTGAAGAGACAGTCAGAAAGCGGATTGGGAGATATTCTGCCTAGAAAAAGTACTGGTTCTCTTTTTTTTTTTTAACAGGCATGATGGCGTGCCGTCGTCATGTCGTGACTTTGATGGTTTTATGAGCAGAGGAGCATGTTCGGCAGCACACAATCACAGAGTACTTACAAGCAGACAATGTGTAGACAGAAAAGGGAGAATGTACATATTTTGGCATAAAAACTAACGATAAAGGTGAAGTTATAACACTGAAACACCCTCAGGAAGAGGTGCTTTAAGGCATGGCTAGCTAGCTAGCGGCTAAAGTCCACCCGCAGTCGGCAGTGTTTTAGCTACTTCCAAATCAGTAATCCGCGCCACAAATAAAGTAAGTTTCTTGCAAGTATCATTCATACAGGACGAGGAATAGCTAAACATGCTTCACTACACACTGTAGGAGGATACAACAGCTAACTGGTGTCACATTTGACAAAAGTTAGCGCTCCTTAATGTAAACAAATGCCATGGGTGGATCTACACCTGACATCCACTGTAATGATACCAAGTACAAGAGCGTATCTGGTTGATACTACTATGATTACATCGATTTTAAAATATTTTTTTCATTTTTAAAAAATTATATTATGTTTATAAACTCAGGAAATATGTCCCTGGACACATGAGGACTTTGAATATGACCAATGTATGATCCTGTAACTACTTGGTATCGGATTGATACCCGATAATATCGGACTGCCGATATTATCGGCCGATAAATGCTTTTAAATGTAATATCGGAAATTATCGGTATCGGTTTCAAAAAGTAAAATGTATGACTTTTTAAAACGCCGCTGTACGGAGTGGTACACGGACGTAGGGAGAAGTACAGAGCAGTTGCGTCACCCAGTCATACTTGCCAACCCTCCTGATTTTCCCGGGAGACTATCGAATTTCAGTGCCCCTCCTGAAAAATCTCCAGAGGTTCTCCCGAATTTCTCCCGAATTTCTCCCGATTTCCACCCAGACAACAATATTGGGGGCGTGCTTTAAGGGTACTGCCTTTGCGTGCCGGCCCAATCACAAAATATCTACGGCTTTTCACACACACAAGTGAATGCCACGCATACTTGGTCAACAGCCATACAGGTCACACTGAGGCTGGCCGTATAAACAACTTTAACACTGTTACAAATATGCGCCACACTGTGAACCCACACCAAACAAGAATGACAAACACATTTCGGGAGAACATCCGCACCGTAACACAACATAAACACAACAGAACAAATACCCAGAACCCCTTGCAGCACTAACTCTTCCGGGACGCTACAATATACACCCCCCGCTACCCTCTACCCCTCCCCCCCCCAACTCAACCCCGTCCCTGCCCCCCCCAACCCCGCCCACCTCAACCTCCTCATGCTCTCTCAAATTCCAAGCTGCTGTTTTGAGGCGTGTTAAAAAAAAATAATGCACTTTGTGACTTCAATAATAAATATGGCAGTGCCATGTTGGCATTTTTTTCCATAACTTGAGTTGATTTATTTTGGAAAACCTTGTTACATTGTTTAATGCATCCAGCGGGGCATCACAACAAAATTAGGCATAATAATGTGTTAATTCCACGACTGTATATATCGGTTAATATCGGAATCGGTAATTAAGAGTTGGACATTATCGGAATATCGGATATCGGTAAAAAAGCCATTATCGGACATCTCTACAAATTTGTGGTATCGTCCTAAACTAATGTATCAAACAACAGAAGATTATTACATTTTAACAGAAGTGTAGATAGAACATGTTAAAAGACAAAGGTAAGCCGATATTAAACAGTAGATGAACAAGTGGATTAATAAACCATTTTTACAGTTTGTCCCTCATAATTTTACAAAATAATAGAATGATAAATGACACAATATGTTACTGCATACGTCAGCAGACTATTAGAGCCTCTGTTTGTTTACTTACCACTAAAAGACAGTTGTCTAGTATGTTCACTATTTTATTTAAGGACAAAAGTTTGGTGCGGAAGAACTCCGTCCAAGTGTTCGTCTCTCGTCACTTCCTCTATTTGGATTGCTCACATGCTAATTTTAGCCGCTGAAATATAGATTTTGCGTCAGTAAACGTCCCAGGTGGGTCCCGCCTAATTCGCTGACCCGATCTCTCAGGTTGTAAATTGCGGCGCGGCGCCGCCATGGCTGCTTCCTGTTCGACAATAATGACGTTGATTTAATTATTGAGCGTCATTATTATCAAAGCTTGTTTTGTTGTGGTGCAAAGTTCCTGTGATGTCGGGCACTCATCACTTATTCACAACCTGGATGCTTTTTGATTTCTTCTTTTTTTTTTTCACCCCCAAGTTGCCGCTTGCGCGTCGTCGCTTGTGTGGCGTTTAGGGCGCCTCCATCCTGTTTGCCCCCGTTTGAGCGCCAAAGCAAACAGCAGAAGTAATATTGGGGTTCCACTGCGCGGGGAAGGGGGGGCAGCAAAACTGAGAATTTACAAGCCAGGATGGAGTCGTTATCATAAGGGGGATTAATTAAAGCAATATTTTGAATCCAATGTTTACTTAGCTGAGGCCTGCTTGTCGTCTCAGAAGAACGGCGGTGACTCTTCAGGCCAAACAGGCGCCGCCTCAGAAATCTTTAACATTTGGAATAAAGAACATTATTCATGTGATCACACACGCACACACTCACACGTTTCGCCCTCTAAAACAAGCAAATCTGAACCTTTTTGGTTAAATAAATATGATATATAACTCAACTAAGTATGTGTGTGTGTGTGTGTGTGTGTGTGTGTGTGTGTGTGTGTGTGTGTGTGTGTGTGTGTGTGTGTGTGTGTATACATACTGTATATATATATCTATAAATACATATATATATTTATATATATGTATATATATATATATAAAAATATGTATGTAAATATATAAAATATATATATAATTTTTATGTGTGTGTGTATGAGTTTAACTCAACTAAATGTCTGTGTGTGTGTGTGTGTGTGTGTGTGTGTGTGTGTGTGTGTGTGTGTGTGTGTGTGTGTGTGTGTGTGTACATACTGTATATACTGTATATATGTCTATATA